>NC_133841.1:3090145-3252790 GCF_047830755.1 Zonotrichia albicollis | reverse complement strand
CCCAGTGTGCTCCATCTCTTGGAGCTGCTGGAGCACAGGAGGAGTGCCCTGCGTGTCCCCTGTCCCGGGGTGGATGGTGACAGTGTCACTCGCAGCTGGGATGGACCTTATAGAGCTGCAATGAGGAACAGCAGCCTGTGGGGTGATCACAACCCATGCTGTGGCTCTGAGGTTGCCCAGAGCTGTCTCCCTCCTCCTGTTGCAAATCTCTGCATCGCTGTTTTCCACCTCCAATGCTGGCTTTGAAATCGCTCCAGAGAGGCAGTGCCAAGTTCTTCTAGCAGCCTTTCCAGAGTGCTGCCAGAGCGCCTGGCTGCCGTGTGGAGCAGTTTTCCCTCGGGCTGTTGATGGTTCTGTGGAAGAGGGGGCAGCAAGGTGCCTGCTGCTGCTGCAGAACTCAGTGAAGTGATGTTGGTGGCATCTGTCATGACCCTGTGATGGCACCCTGGTGCTGTGGCCTGTGCAGTGCTGTCAGTGACTGAGCTTCATCCTACTCTGTCACTGCAGGGGATGTGGAGTCCTGGGGTCCTTCTAAGGCTTTTTGCAGTGACTCCCCCATTCATGTTGCCCTAGGGCTCATTGCTTGCTGTAGGGGCACACATGCAGGCTGTTCCCAGGTGTGTCCCAGAGATGAAAAGGAAGGCAGAAAGCAGATACAGGGTTCTTCCATGGCAGCCCCATTTTCAGTGGGGTGGTTGGAGTGTGCAGAGCTGTCCCAGAGGGGTGACACTGTGCAGCTGAGCCTGACTCTTGTGCTCTGCCCTTGCAGGAAGATAAAGAAAGATGAACTTTAGCTCTTGATCTACTTTTAGCAGCTCTGCTCTGAGCTCTGGATAGCGTGTTTACCTATGAGCTTGCATCATGCTGTGCTGGTCCTGGCCATGCTGGCTGCTCTCTGGCTCCATTCCAGAGATGGAGGAGAGGCAAACCACAGAGATGGGCAAGCCCAGCAGAATCAGAAAGGTTCAACCCTCAGATTTTTAACTGTGGCTTCCCTTTAGTGGGGCTGACCAGGCAGAGGCTCCTGTGTGGGATCCCAGGGCTGCCAGGATCAGAGCTTCCTTGAGAGTGGTGGCTGCTGCTGTAAGGAATGTCTTAAGGACCTTTTCCTCCAGGAATGTTAGAGTGCCTTGGATGGATGCCAGGAGGAGCTGGAGTTCAGTGCTGCAAGCTGCCTTGCCCTGCAGCTGTTTGTGGCACTGGGAAGTGCCTGAGTCCCGTCCAAGTGCTGCTGCCCTGTGGCAGCCTGGGAGCTTTGGTGCTCTCAGCACTGCTCTGAAATGCCGAGATTGTGCCTTTCAGGTGGACCACGGGTCCGGATGTGGCACCTGGTTGTGTTTCTGCAGCAGCTCTGCCTGTGAGCCGCTTGGCACTGCTGCCCAGCTGCCTCCTGTGCCGTGCTGCTGCAGCCCTGTGCTGCTCAGGGCTGGGAGCAGAGCTGTGGCAGGAGCTGCGCTGGGGCAGCAGCCGCTGCTGCTTCCGGAGGGGCTGGTGCAGCCCCCCCGCCCCGGGCATGGCGCAATAGGAGGCGGGTGCTGAGCTCACTGCCCAGGCGGGGCAATCCCTGCGCGGCTGGTGGGCTCCCACTCAGCCCTGGGCTTTTGGTGGGTTTCCCACCCTGCAGCAGCATCCACTCGTGCAGCAGGAGTGGCCCCCGCAGCTGCATGGGGCAGATGGAGCATTCCCTGAGCTGCTGCAGGTGAGAATTGGCCATAAAGGGCTGAACCCCTTGTGGAATGGGGGCTCACAGCCCAGCCCTTGGACTGCAGCATCACTGAGGCTCTGTCACATCAGCCAGATCTGGCTCCAGGGCTCTAGGAATCTGTGGCCACAGCTCTCTCCTTTTTTGTTCACTTGTTGCTCCATTCACAGCGGATTTGGTTCATGTGGACTTCTCTGAGGATTGCACCAGCAGGCTGTAGTTCAGGGTTAATGTCCTGCTCCTGCCTTTGGGGCTCTTCAGTGCTGTGAAGCACTAAAACCCCTCTTAACTCCCGTATCAGTGCCAATGTCTGTCCCCTCCTGGTGTCTCAGCCCACAGAGGACATTTCCACTTTCTTTTCTTCGCACCCAGACAAATGAGGAAAGAGCCCCTTGGGGGTGGCGGCCACGTAGTGATGCTGCATCACTCAGCGCAGGGACCTTTGGGAAAAGCAAACCACTTTCTGCAGGGAAGTGACTGCTGGTGTCACGCAGAGCTGTGCCTTCATTTGCCAGCACAGCTGGAGTCCCCTCGTTAGTGTCAGCTTGATTTCCATTGATACAAGTCGTGAACTTGAAAATTGCTCCTTCCCTGTTTCTGTAGCTTCCTGGCAGTCTCCGCCTTCCACACTTACTGTAAGCTCCACAGCCACTTCCCTGCCTCCCAGCAGGACCAGCCAGGGGTGTTTTTGAGACCAGATTTAATCCTCATTCCAACCTGTTGCCAGTGGCCAGCCTGCCCCTGCCAGCTGTCCTGGAGCACCGTGCCCTGGCTGTCTCTGGTTCTAGAACCCTTTTAGGGTCACAGCTGGGTCCTGGCAGGAGGGAGGCAGGAGCCAGCTGTGAGCCAGCTGTGTTTCCACCCTCAGGTCTCCCGAGCTGGCCAGGATGGCGCAGTGGAACCAGCTGCAGCAGCTCGACACGCGCTACCTGGAGCAGCTCCACCAGCTCTACAGCGACAGCTTCCCCATGGAGCTCCGGCAGTTCCTGGCCCCCTGGATTGAAAGCCAGGACTGGTAAGGGCTTTTCAAATGCCTCTGAGGGGACTTTGCTCATAACACCCACCTGCAGGGGGTCAGGTGGGCTGGAGGAGCTGTATCCTTGCTCTCCTGGTGATGGGACTGGTCTCTCTTTGGGGCTCATGTGGCATCAAGGGAATGAAGTGGGATTTTGTGCACTGTGTTAGACCCTGGGCCAGGAGAAGCAGGGGGATATCCCCACCCAGGCTGGCTAACACTGACCTCTGCTGTAAAGGGGGCTGACACAGAGCACTGATGGCTGGATCCTGTCCATGAGCATGTGGGATGTGCTCACAGACATCAGGTGCTGGTGTTCACAGTCTGCCTGGTCTGCTTGACCAGATGGTGATTAGTCACCAGCAGGACTCCATCTTAGAGTTCTTTTCCTTCCTAAATGATTCAGAGATTCTGTAATTTGCACAGGGGATGCTGGGTGTGAGCAGAGCCCCCCAGCTTTGCCCCTTGCCCCATGCCAGCCACTCAGAGCTCTCTCTCCCCTGCACAGGGCCTATGCTGCCAGCAAGGAGTCTCACGCCACGCTGGTGTTCCACAACCTGCTGGGGGAGATTGACCAGCAGTACAGCCGCTTCCTGCAGGAGTCCAACGTCCTCTACCAGCACAACCTGCGCCGCATCAAGCAGTTCCTGCAGGTGAGCTGCCAGCATGGTGGGGTCTCGGGGTTGCTGCTGCTCAGAGTGACCCCCAGATGTGTTCAAGTCTCTTTTCCCAGCCCAGCAGTCAAAGAAAGAGTCAGAACTCTTCTATTCTTGTTCTCAACGTTGTTTATTGTTTCTGATCTATAAAATTCTTTCTCTGCCCTGCCGAGGTCTGTTCAGCAGGTCAGACAGAGGCTGAAGGAACTCAGCAGGCCAGAGAAAGTATAAGATTTTCTTATTTGTAAAATTCTATCTTTATAGTATAAGAAGGTTGTAGCCTTCTTATATAAAGAAAATTTTTATACTATCTTTTAGTATAAAAAGATAACTCGTGTTATATTTGAATACTAGAAACTAGGTGTACAATATTTACCATAACTTCCCAATACCTATCACCTATGTTAGACAGTGAGCTTCTACTCTAAACCAATCCAAAGGTGCCAACATCACAGCAGAAGATGGAGGAGGCCAAGAAGAAGAAGGAGAAAGGCAGGATATGCCCAGATTCCTCCTGAATCCCCATTCTAAAAACCTCAAAAAATCTGTTTTTCACCCCGTGACAAACTAATTATTATTCTGCTTAGACTTCTGTGGCTTGCAGATTCTCATATAAGGTTGGTAATTTTTTCCATGGGTCATAATCAAAGTCACAGGTGTCTTGGGCTCTGTGCCAGGGTCTCTGAGCCCCCCTGGCAGGGTTTGGGCAGTCCAGGAGAGCCAGAGGGATGTGCTGAATTCTGACAATGGGGGAGCTGGTGAGGGTCTGAGCAATTCCTTGGCACAGCTCACCATCCACAGCCCTGATGTGGAGATCCTAGGGGTTCAGGATGTGCCTGCTGACCCTGTTTGACCCTTTACAGAGCAGATACCTGGAGAAGCCAATGGAGATCGCCCGCATCGTGGCTCGCTGCCTCTGGGAAGAGTCCCGGCTCCTCCAGACAGCTGCTACTGCAGCCCAGGTCAGTGGTCAGCTATCCCAGGGCCTCCTGCTCCTGGCCATCCTGATTCCTGACAGCCAGGACACAGCCTGGGTGTTCTGGCTGGGTGTGTCTGTCTCTCCTCTCCTCTGCTGCCCTGGAGGCAGTGCTGAAGTGAGCAGCCAGCTGAGGACCCTGCAGAACCTCCTCAGGCTGGAAGGGAGCACCCCCAGCTTACAGCCCTGTCCTTATGCCCTTCTTGTCCCCTCTGCAGCAAGGGGGACAGGCAACACATCCCACAGCAGCTGTGGTGACAGAGAAGCAGCAGATGCTGGAGCAGCACCTGCAGGATGTCAGGAAGAGGGTGCAGGTATGTGTGTGCCTGGGCACCTTCAGCTCTCCCCACCACAATTCTTGAGTGCTGTAAGTGAAATCACATTTCTTGGCTTCCAGGATTTGGAGCAGAAGATGAAAGTGGTGGAGAATCTCCAGGATGACTTTGATTTTAACTACAAGACTTTGAAAAGCCAAGGAGGTAATGACACCTCATTAGCATCTGCAAACCACAGTGTGTTCCTGCAAGGAAACTTGCTGGAGAGGTGTTCCAACCTCCACTCCCAGAGGGAATGTGCTCATTCTCAGGGCATTTGCATGGCAATTGGATAAACCTGGTCTGCCCTTGAGGGAGCTGAACTGAGCTTTGCTGTAAGCACAGCACTGGGGTGGGGAGGGATTGGCCTCTGTGGGTGCAGGAGAGCCAAGGAGCTGCTTGGAGGCTGTTCCAGATTCCTGCTTGGCTGTAGGGTGCCTGCACTTTGCTGTGCAAGTGTTGTGTTGTTGTGGCACTTGAGGAGGTGTGAAGAGTGTGGCTGAAGCTTCTCACCTCTGCACAGACATGCAGGACCTGAACGGGAACAACCAGTCAGTGACCAGGCAGAAGATGCAGCAGCTGGAGCAAATGCTGACAGCACTGGACCAGATGCGCAGGGTAAGAGGGCAAACTGACCCTCCAGATCCCCCTGGGTGCATGTGGGAATCTGTAAAATCAGAGGGTTTTGGGCTTACAAGCGGATATTGTGTTTGAAAGAAGTAAGCATTGTTTTAACCAAAGGGACGTGTGCTTATAGTGGTTGGATAGAACTACTGTCAATGTGCTTTTGCTTTGTGGGATTGGTCAAAAAACTTTTAAAGTTGTAACATTAAGTTCTTTGTCTGCTGTCTGGAATGTGAGCTGATGGCATCTCCCCTTTGTCATAACCATGTAATGAGACTGATGCTAAAAAATAAAACAGCTCAAAGCACGTTCCTCAGCAATTCCATCCTGTTTGCAATTTGTACAATTAGGTGCAGATCTCCCTTCTTCAGGGTTAGAATTTGGTAGCTCCTGCATGGCCAGAACCAGGAGCAGTGCAGCAAGCACAGCCCTGGGTGACTTCTTCCTTGCTTGTGAATGTGAAACTTGTGGGTCTGTGGGGGAAGTCACAGCTTGCTGCAGGTTCTGCTTTCTCTCCTGGCAGGGCATAGTGAGTGAGCTGGCTGGGCTGCTCTCAGCCATGGAGTATGTGCAGAAGATGCTGGCAGATGAGGAACTGGCAGACTGGAAGAGGAGACAGCAGATTGCCTGCATTGGTGGCCCACCCAATATCTGCCTGGACAGGCTTGAGAACTGGTGAGAGCTGCCTGGGACTGTGTCAGTGCCCAGAGCAGTGGCACTCAGACACCTGCTGTCTGGAAATGTCCTTGCAAAATGGACATTTCTGATGGTTGCATGTGTGAATGTAGCCTGCAGCTTAGACTGAGCCATGATGGTGCTGGGAATGTGTCCCACTGTCCCCAGCTCTGTGCCTGGGGGATTTTGAGGCTGCTGCAAAGTTTATAGCCCTGGAGTCACCTGGGCACATGCAGGTTTTGTTTGTAATATGTGGCCTAGAAAAATGCTCTGGGCTTGGAGCCACAAACACACTCAGTTCCTGCCTGGCTTGGCATGGAGAGTTTGTTCTTGCATGGGAAGAGGAGGGCTCTGCAGGCTGGACAGCGTGGGCTGGGCAGCCAGAGCTAATGCTGGTTCTCCCTGCTCTCCTAGGATAACTTCCCTTGCTGAATCACAGCTACAGACCCGGCAGCAGATCAAGAAGTTGGAAGAGCTGCAGCAGAAGGTGTCCTACAAGGGTGACCCAATTGTCCAGCACCGGCCCATGCTGGAGGAGCGCATCGTGGAGCTGTTCAGGAACCTGATGAAAAGGTGCTGAAGGCAGCCAGGAGCTGCATGGCTGTGTGTGGAGAGTGGGCAGTGAGGTCTGACCGTGGTCTCTGTGCTGTTCCTGCAGTGCTTTTGTGGTGGAGAGGCAGCCCTGCATGCCCATGCACCCTGACAGGCCCCTGGTCATCAAGACAGGTGTGCAGTTCACCACCAAAGTCAGGTGGGTGCCTCCCTGCAGGTGAGGGAGGGGAGCTGAGCAGGGAGGGCAGCCTGGGGTGGCTCTCTGAAGATGCTGCTGCAGGTGCAGCCCCTGTGATGGAAAGGGATGGATCCCAGAAGGATGATCCCAGAGGGCTGGAGTGCTGCCCACATGACTCAGTGCAGGGCTGGCTGAGGATCTGCTGGGTTCTGGTAAATCCTGTTGTGGGGGTGGGAAGCAGCAGCACATCCCTGGCCAGCTGCTGCTCAGCCTGGGTCATGTTCCCTGCCATGCTCTGACCCCAGGCTCTGCCCGGAGCTTCCTTGCCCTTTCTCTGGGCCTCCATGGCAGCCTCTGTCCTCTGGGGTGTTTGTTCAGAGCCTGGCATGGGCTGCCAGCAGCCCAAATGAGCTCCTCAGGATGCTCAGGAGAATTCCAACACCTCCCTGGCTCTGGGGACAGGTGCCAGGGCTGTGTGAAGGTGTGCCCAGGGCTGCCAGAGGAGCTGGTCCATGCTGCTGGCTGTGCCAGGTGCCCTGTGGAACAGGAGCACTTTCTGTGCACAGCATCTTCATGCTCTGTCTGCTGACTCTTGCAGGTTGTTGGTCAAGTTCCCAGAGCTGAACTATCAGCTGAAAATCAAAGTCTGCATTGACAAGTGAGTTCTGTGCTGCCCTTCCAGTGGCCCTGGGTGGGTAACTGGGATGGGACTGATTCCTGCTGCCCCTGGATTGGGCTCAATCTCCACAATGAGGACCAGTGTGGCTCCCAGTTAAAGGGGAGGGTGCAGGGTGGTGCTGAGTCCTGAGGGTTCACCCACATGGTTGGGAGGAAGGCCTGTGGGGTCATGGGACTGTGCTGGGATGCAGCTGGCACCACACACCAGCTTGTGTGCATCAGGGTGGGAGGGCCACTGCCATGACCTGGTGTCTCTTCCCCCTTTTCTAGGGACTCTGGGGACGTTGCTGCCCTTCGTGGGTAAGTGCACTGTTTGCTTTGTCCTTATTTCTAGTTGCTGCTTTATTCCTGGCAAACATCCTACCACACATTCACTCCAAGCCTGTCCTGTCAGCCTGACTCTTTGCTCTCCCCAGGTCCCGCAAGTTTAACATCCTGGGGACCAACACCAAGGTGATGAACATGGAGGAGTCAAACAATGGCAGCCTCTCAGCAGAGTTCAAGCACCTGGTGGGTACCATGGGCTCCTGGGCTGCTCCTGCACAGCCAGGTGTCCTGGTGCTGCTGCTGCAGCCTGTCCCTCTCTCTGCAGACCCTGAGGGAGCAGCGCTGTGGGAACGGAGGCCGAGCCAACTGTGATGTGAGTCAGGGGGCCTGGCCATTGACAGGAGCAGCTGAGCGGGGAGGGGATGCAGGGGGTCCACCAGCACCAACTGGCACATGGGCAGCTTGCCAGGCCAGCCCCAGCAGCTGTGCTGGGTCTGCTGGTTGTGTGTTGGGCTCAGGGTGGGTGTCTTGTGGTGCTCATGGTGTCCCCTTCTGCCCCAGGCCTCGCTGATAGTCACTGAGGAGCTGCACCTCATCACTTTTGAGACAGAGGTGTATCACCAGGGGCTGAAGATCGACCTGGAGGTGAGGCTTGGGTCACTGCCTTCACCACCATGGGTCTGGGTGGAGCCCTGGGAGTTGTCCCAACCTGTGTGGTCACATCCTGTCTTTGCAGACCCACTCGCTGCCTGTGGTGGTCATCTCCAACATCTGCCAGATGCCCAACGCCTGGGCATCCATCCTGTGGTACAACATGCTGACCAACAACCCCAAGGTAGGGCAGCAGGGCAGGTGTCAGGATAGGGGTGTCACAGTGAGAGAGGGAAACTGAGGCTGGGGAGCCAGGCAGAGGCAGTGCCTGGCCCTGCTTCTGTCCCATGTCCCACTCAGGGCTGTGTGTTCCCTCGTGCAGAACGTGAACTTCTTCACCAAGCCCCCCATTGGCACCTGGGACCAGGTGGCAGAGGTGCTGAGCTGGCAGTTCTCCTCCACCACCAAGCGCGGGCTCAGCATCGAGCAGCTCACCACGCTGGCAGAGAAACTGCTGGGTAAGAGAGGGCTGATGGGTGTCCTGCCCATCCCTCTGTCCCCTGGTGTGGTTCCCCACCTGTACATGTCATCCAAGAGTGAGCTCCTGTGTTTGGCCTGAGGGCTTTTAGCCTGAGTCATTTTCAGGTGCTTGGTTTTCTCCCAAATCCTGGAAATGGTGTCCTTGGAAGGACAGCTCTATTTAAATGGTTGTGTTCTTTTTTTTTCTCTTCCAGGACCAGGTGTGAATTACTCTGGCTGTCAGATCACCTGGGCCAAGTTCTGCAAGGTAGAATTTATTCTCTTCCCTGAGCACCTTCCCTTGGCTGTTCCCTTTCTCCAAGCTGTGCTAGCAGCCTCTCTGCCTTTTCCCCAGGAGAACATGGCTGGCAAAGGCTTCTCTTTCTGGGTCTGGCTGGACAACATCATTGACTTGGTGAAGAAGTACATCCTGGCACTGTGGAACGAAGGGTGAGTGCCAGCCCAGAGCCTGAGGTTAGGCTGGGCCTTGGGAGGGTCCCACAGGTTCCACCCTGTTGGCGTGGGGTGCTTGTCCACGTGCCAGGTGTGCTGTCCTGGGATACTTTTTGCTGTTTTAGGGTGAAAACTCACCTGGGAACTCATAAAATGTCAGTGGCCAGGCTGAGTTGTGCTGTTGAGCAGAGCTGGCAGGACTTACATCCTGGAGGAGCTGCTCCTGTGCCCTGACCCCCATTTGTTGTTCTTGCCTCCTCCTGCCCAGGTACATCATGGGCTTCATCAGCAAGGAGCGGGAGCGAGCCATCCTGAGCACCAAGCCCCCAGGGACCTTCCTGCTGCGCTTCAGTGAGAGCAGCAAGGAGGGTGGCATCACCTTCACCTGGGTGGAGAAGGACATCAGTGGTATGAGCTCTGTCTGTGTGCCTGGCTTGGCATTCCAGCTTCCAGAGGGGGCTTGGGTGCCCTGATAAGCATTTGTCCTTGTCCCAACAAGCTGTCTGTGTGGGTTAACTCCTGAGCCTGGCTGCCCTTTGCTGGTCTTTGCCTTCTGGGTGTCTATGCCCATGGACAGTTTTCTAAGGCACTGACCACAGTCAGGTGCCAGTCCTGCCCTGTGCTCTGCTGTGTGCCCCAGGCCCATCTTGTCCCTGCTGCTCTGGGGCTGTCTGAAGGCAGCCCTGCCTTTTCTGTACCAAAATTCTCCTTCCTTGCACAGGAAAGACACAGATCCAGTCGGTGGAGCCTTACACCAAGCAGCAGCTCAACAACATGTCCTTTGCTGAGATCATCATGGGCTACAAGATCATGGATGCCACCAACATCCTGGTGTCCCCTCTGGTGTACCTGTACCCAGACATCCCCAAGGAGGAGGCATTTGGGAAGTACTGCCGCTCTGAGAGCCAGGAGCACTCGGAAGCCACGGACTCAGGTAGTCGTTGACTTTCTGTGGCTCCTTTGTCACAGGAAAGCTCTGGGGACAGCACTGGCTGTCACCAACCAGGACCCTGTGCCATCCCTGGAGGGCACAGCCACAGTGTGGGACCAGCCATGGGGCAGAGGGTGGGCACTGCTTGTTCTAGGGGATAGAGAGAAGGATTTGTCCTTGAGTGGCTGCTGATGAAGCTTCTCCCTCCTTGCAGGTGCTGCTCCATACCTGAAGACCAAGTTCATCTGTGTCACCCCGTGAGTGTTCCTGGGAGCTGTCCGTCACTGCCTGGGGGGTGTTTGTGTGCTCAGCCTTGCTTGAGGGAGAGGTTTCCTTCCTTTCTTTCCACCTCTGTCTGAGCTTTGCTTGGTTCCTGTGGGGTTCCCAGCCTGGGGTGACGGTGGGGGCTGAGCCAGGCTCCGGCTGCTGCCCAAACCACAGCCCCGTTCTTCCCCTCCGGGGCCCCTTTCCTCTGGAGAGCTCTGGGGGCCCCTCAGCGGGTACAGGGGGTGTTGGAGAGCTCTGGCCAGGCCCTGATGTGGAGCTTTCTGTGCTTCTTCTCCCTGGGACAGCACCTCCTTCAGCAACACCATCGACCTGCCCATGTCCCCGCGCACGCTGGACTCGCTCATGCAGTTCGGCACCGGCGGCGAGGGCGCGGAGAGCAACGCAGGGGGGCAGTTTGGTGAGTCTGGGGGGGCTCCAGGGGGCCCTGGCTGCCAGCCCACGCCCAGGGCCCCGTAACCCTGCCTGTGTCTGCCCGCAGAGTCGCTGACCTTCGACATGGAGCTGACCCCAGAGTGCGCGTCCTCGCCCATGTGAGGGGCTGCGGCTCAGCCTTCCCACCTCCAGAGCCTCCCCTGGATTTGTCCCACTCGGCTGCAGCTGCTCCAGGAACTGCTGGGGTCCCTGCATGGGTCAGGTCCTCACCTAACCCAGCCCCTCTCTGGAGTGGTGCAGCTCATCTCTGGGGGAGGGGGATGAACCTTTTTCTATTTCCTTCCATAACAGTTTTCTATTATTTTTGCTCATTCAAGTGCCTATTTGCCTCCGATTGCAGCCACAGTTCCTACAAACGCTTCCACAGCCCCGGTCCCGCTGCTGGAAGCTGCTGCCCTGACTGTGCCCACTCACAAATCTGGAATTGCAGAGGGGCTTGGCCATGTGGCAGGGTCTCCCCTGCTGCTCCCAGCAGCTCCTAGAGCCGGCAGGGTGCTGGGGTGAGTCCCCTCTCTGCCCCCACCTGGTTTTGGCCAGGATGACCAGGACAGGGCTCAGAGCTGCAGGTGGATGTATCCAGGTGCTCCCACCCTGGGCTCAGCAGGCACTGCCCCTGCTGGACTCAGCCTGGGTTTGCTGGAAGCCCAGAGGTTCAGGAGCAGCATGCTTGTGCTTGTCCTCAGGTTCCTGCTTTGGGCACAGTGACCTGGCCAGTGCCAGCAGCCCGGGCTCTTTTTGGGATGGCTGGTGTCCCTGGGGTAGGGCAGTGCTGCTACCCAGTAATGGCACCTGTGTGTGAACAGCATCTGCAGCTGTTGCCCATTTTGGGATCTGGGTAAAGCCACAGGGGCTGTCCTGGCTTCCCTGTGGCCAGCCTGGTGCTGGGAGCAGGGTCTTGCTTCCAGCCCTGTGCTGAGTTAGACCAGTTGGACCCTGGGGAATTGGGGGAGCCAGCATGGCTGACAGTGGGGCACCTGGCCTGTGCCTTTCTCTCTGGGTTGTGAGGGGCCAGGCATGGGGTCTGCAGCTTCTTGGGGGCTTCATGTGGCATTTCTGTTGGAGGTTGGCCCTCACAGTTAAGGTGGGAAGGGTCAAGAGTTGAAGGAAGCAAGTGGATGTGAGGAGAAGAACCTGCTGTGGGGCAGTGCAGGACAGTGACAGGGGTGTTGTGAAGGGCAGTGTCCTGACTTTTGGGGGGTTGGTCCTGCATTTAACAGAACTGGGGGAGCCCTCCTGCCCTTTCCATGCAGTGGGCAAGCAGACACAGATGAGCAGTGGAGGGGTGGGGGAGGCAGTGGCAGAGCTGCTCCCTCCGAGTTGCATCACAGCTGGTGGCAGGGAACCAGAGGGCAGGGGGAGGATCCCCGTGGCTGTGGGGTCTGGGCAAGCCCCTCCAGGCTGTGTAGGAGCAGGAGGGGGGTTTGTGGCTGGCCCTGGGGCTGCTGAAGGGCAATGAGGGCCCTTTGCCCCTCTGCTCGCTCACCGCCTCCGGCCGCAGTCCCCGGCAGCATTCGATACTGTAAAAAAATTTTATTTTTTTGTATATTTTATTGCTGTATCTACAGGCTTGAACTTTCTCCGAAATAAAGGCCCTGAAGCGATGTGCTGTGGGGTGTGAGCCGGGCTCTGCCTGCGGCACCCACCTGACCCTGCTCCGGGAACCGGGGCCTCCTTCGGCGCAGCCCGGCCCCGGAGCCGCCGCTGCGGTTTGTGCGGCGCGAGCGGCCCCGGCTCCTGCCCGGCAGGCGTGGGCAGCTGCCCCTTCCCGGGGCTGTGGGGCCCTTCCCAGGGCAGCCAGGGGGCAGCGGGCCTGCCCCAGCCCGTGGTTGCTTTCTGTGCCCCAGAGCTGTGCCTGGGTCTCCTGCAGTTTGTAAAGGAAATGCCGGTGCCAGCGTGGGAGGACATGCAGCGCTGGGGCCCTGCTCTGGCTGCTCTCAGCCTGGGGCTGCACTGGGGCCCCTGTGAGTGCCTCTGCCCTGGGGGGTGATGGGCAGGGGGTGCCAGGCTCTACTGGATGGGTGTGTGATGCTGGGAGCATGGGCTGGTGGCAGTGACACGCTTTGCACACACAGCCCTGCTGGAACCCACCCCAGCACTCTGCAATGCCACGTGGGTGTGAGGAGAGGAACCATGAACAGGATCATTCCAGGGGTTGTGCTCTGATGAGGCCAAGAGGGAGAGA
This sequence comes from Zonotrichia albicollis, assembly GCF_047830755.1. NCBI lineage: Eukaryota > Metazoa > Chordata > Aves > Passeriformes > Passerellidae > Zonotrichia > Zonotrichia albicollis. The sequence continues at coordinate 3,239,757 of NC_133841.1, read as the reverse complement.
TTATTTCTCTGTCAGAGCAGGATTAGGGGGATTGTTCGTGCAGGTCATGTGGAACTGGCTGTGCTGCATCATTTGAGGTGCTGGAGGTGCACTGGAGCCTTCTCTGCCCTCTGTGTGCCCTGGAGCATCGTGCTCAGGGCTGAGCTGACCATGTCCCTGCTTTGGGAACCAGTCCCACTGCATTTCACTGTCAAACCAAGCCAGGGCTCTGCCCAGGCCCCACAGACCCATTCCTGCTCTCAAGGCAGCTGTGTTGGATCATTGCCTGTCTCTGGTGCAGCCCAGGGTGCTGCAGGTGGGGGCAGCTCACAAGGGAGTGAGGCCCAGCCCCCTTTCTCCTGCCCTGCCAGGTACCAGCTCCCCTCTGGCAGCTGCAGGATGGGGTTGAGAACCCAGGACTAGGGAATTTTCCTACCCATCTGCAACCTATGTGGCGTCAGGAATGTGGTGTTTGATTCCCTATTCCTGCAGATCCGGGGTTCCTCATCTCCCTGGCCCCACTGCATCCCTGCAGGCACCTGCCCCAGCCCTGAGTGATGGGGTCAAGCTCCCACCTCAGAGTTTCTGCTGGCAGTGCTCTGGGGGGCAGCAGGCCGGGAGCTCCTGGAGCTGATGGGCAGCAGGAGAAATGCCCAGAGCTGGGCTGGAGGAGCCCCTGCAGCACCAGCAGCAACTGGGGCAAGGGATGCTTGCCAACATCCTGTCCCCCTCCTCCTGCCCCAGTCAGCCCTGCAGCCCTTGCTTTCTGCCTGTGCTGGGCCAGGAGGTTGTTTGTGGCTCCAAAAGGAGGTCACAGGGTGGCTTTGCTCCTTGCCCAGGCCCGCAGCACAGTGGGGAGGAGTGGGGACAGTGTCTGAGCCAAGCGTGCAAACGGATTAGGGGTTTCCAAATGCAGATAATCCGCTTGGGATGCGTGACGGGCACAGGGCAGCCCTGTGGGGATGGGCAGCCACCTGCCAGGGCAGCCCTGGGCTAGGGGCACTCCAGAGCAGGGGCTCGGGCAGGGTCCCACTGGTATTTGGGGTGTCTGAGCTGTGCAATATTGACAGGCCTTGGGAATAAGGCAGCAGACAGGGATTAGAGAGGCCACAGTTTATCTGCAGCTGAATGAGCAGGGCTGCAGTGAGGGGTGGGAGGCAAAGACTCCAAGGACCAGCCAGGGTAGGATCTTCCCACAGCAACACGTGCTGAGCTGCAGAGCACATGGCACTGCTGGCCAAGCCAAGAGCCATCCCAAACCCTGCGTCCAGTGCTCAGAACACAACAGCCAAATAAATATTGCATCACACTCAGATAAATACACAGCAGAGCAGAGCCAAGCAGCGGTGCCTTCCACTGCCACATGTGGCAGAGGTCAGGCCCAGAGCTGCAGCACAGTGTGATCACCAAAAACACCACCTCCAGCCATTCCAGGAGGACACAACCTGCCTGTCTCCCTCCAGGTGTCCCATCCTGGCTCACAGTGCATGGTAGAACCAGCACCAAGGGCTCTGCTCACCCTGCCATGGGGTGAAGGGCCCTGGCCCTGGTGCAGCAGCTGCACTGGGCTGACCTGTGGCAGCACATTGGTGGCTGGAGCAGCTGGGACTGAGTGGTTACTGTGGCAACCTGAGCTCTGCAAGGGAGAGCAGGGATGCAGGGAGAGGACAGGGATACATGGGGGTGTGCAGGGAGAGGACAGGGATGCAGGGAGAGGACAGAGATGCATGGGAATGTACAGGGATGCGTGGGGATGTGCAGGGATGCAGGGAGAGGACAGGGATGCATGGGGATGTGCAGGGATGCCCCAGTGTGGGGTGGGGGCCAAGTGCAGCCCCGCTGCTGTGCTCCTGATGCCCCCAGCCAGCCCTGGCACTGGGTGGGCAGGAGAAGATTGTGCCCTTGGTGCCAGCTGGGCTGTGGGTGCCCCCCGTGCCCCCTCAGGTGCAGAGATACTCACTGGGCTGATGGGGGGTTCTGGTGCCCTCTGCAGACCCAGCCGGGCTCTCACTCTGGCTGTTCCAGTAGCAGAAACTGGAGGATCTTTCCTAGCAGGAGGAGCCATGGAGTCTTTGCCCGAGCAATGGCACTGCTTGGCTGCTGAGGCCGAGTGTTTGCTGGGTTGTTCCCAGCCCTATCGGAGTGGCTGGAGGCAGAGGTTTCCTGTGGAAATTCCCCCTTGGACAAAATGTCATTTCCGTTTTTTTGCTGGAGCAGATCATTCCCTCCTCCTGGCACTGGGCACCACCAACCAGGCTGAGGCTGTGCCAGTGACAAACATCTCCAAGCATCTCTGGTGCCCCCACTTTGCCCGGGTTCTGGCAGGGTCTGTGCTGCTGCCCTGTCCCCCTCACTCCTCCCAGGCTGCCTCCTGCACCAGCAGCAGGGCTGGAACCCCGCAGGGCCCATCCACGCTGGCTCTCCAGTGGGACCTCTGTGGGAAAATGTGAATCTGTGACTAATGTGGGGATTCATCTGTTTCGCATTAGCTGGGCTGCATTATCACAACGGGGTTTTGTTTTGAGACCTGGGAGTGTGAGGGATGCAGGGCAGGGATGGGATGGGGCTGGGCTCCCCCATGAGAGCTCCCGGTTCCCGGTAAGCAGGAGGGGATGGAGCGAGGCCGTGTCCTGCCCGCAGGTGACGTGCTTGGGTGTTTGTGCTTTGCCCAAGCCCTCTGCACATCCCGGGAGCATTGCAGAGGGGCCTCGCATACAGGATGTGCCCGGAGGGCAGTGGCCAAAAGCGTCAGGACCTCTCCAGAGCCGCCTAAATAAATGTTTCCACTCCTGAGAAATAATTAAGACCCTTGAGATGCCACTTAGAGAGAAAGGCCGTTCCGCCTGCACTCTTTGCTCTCCCGCTCCAAACACAGAGGCAATTTTCTCGGAAATCCATTACGGAGCTCCAGACTCGCTCCGTCCCCGGAATGCGCGGCGTCATTCGGCATCCTGCTGAGCTCATGCGAGGTGCCCATGCGTCCGGCTGCGGCTCAGCCCGGATCGTGCTCACCTTCCCGGAGCCTTCCGAGACTCTCTGAGGCACAAAGGGAGCCGGGCAGAGCTGAGATCGCTTCGGGGAATCGCTGGAGTGGAGCTGGGGCAGCTCCAGGGCAGCCTCTCCATCGGTCACTGCTGCAGTCGCTGCTCCTCTGTTCTTTTCCTCTGGAAAGGAAGAATTTTTCCTGGTAACATCCCTGTCAGCCAGCTCGGAGTTTTCCCTGAGACCTGGCGAAAACAAATTGTGATTGGATTGGATTGGATTTTATTGGATTCTGTTTGCCTTCTCAGCAAGGAGCACTCTCCACTTTCTCTCCCAACACTAATTTATTTTTCCTTTTTTCCCTCCTTTCCTAGCAGCAAGAGGAGGGAAATGAGAGGGTGTTTTGTGTTCATCTCCCAGCTCTCCCAAGCACGTGCAGCTGTGCAGGGAGCGCTGTGTCCCTGGGATCCTCCAGCTACCCCTGGATCTGTGGTGCCCAGACAGAGCCCCAGCAGGCACAGACATTGTGTGTGACCTTGGTTCTCTGGCCTGAGCAGCCAGTGCCCGCCTGGCTGCCTGCTCCAAAGGGTTATGTGGGCCAGGGATTGTGAAAGCTGCGTGTCCATGATGCAACTCAGCAGAGCAAGAGCGTCCCAGCCAAGCAGGGTGGGCAGGCACCAGGGCCTTGCGCTGCCCACTCCGCTCCTTTTCTTGTGTCTCATTGAATACAGACGGTGTGGGAGCTGCTGGCTGCCTGTCCCTGCTTGCCAGGGTCCCAGCTCACCTCTCTGTGAGGTCTGGAGTGAGAGGAGCACTGGGAAGTGCAGCCAGGGCTCTGCTGGCAGCAGCTCAGCAGCGATGTGTCAGCCTTTGTGTGTGAGATTCTCCCAAGCTGGTGAGCACAGGCAGCAAAACATTTGGTGGGAGCTGGGGGCTGTTGGGGCTGGAGTCACTCATTCAGTCGTTCCCCAAGGTTGCTCCAGGCATGGAGTGGGGCTGGCAAGCTGGAAAGCTCCGTTTTGTGGCTGCTGTTTGCATGGAGCAGGTGCTGGGCTGGTGCCTGCCCACAGGTATTTATTTATCTCTTGGAAGTGTGGAGCTGGATGAGGCAGTGAGGAGCCCGAGCTGGAGCTGGAGGACTTTAGCACAAGAGCACAAAAGCAGTGGAGAGGTGGAACTTGGGGCTGTGCTCTGACACAGTGGCCAAGTGATTTGCAGTTGCTGGTGCACCAGCTGTCTGATCCAGATCCTGTTCCAGCGCTGGCACGAGGAGAGACGAGTCCCTCCTTCCTGATTCCCACCAGGGAAGGGTCACCCCTGCTCCTACCCAAGAGAGGGACCTGCGTTTGCTGAATTTCCCTCCGGAGTTTTTTCACGCCACAGAAAACATAATTCTGTCTATTTTACGTGAGCTGGTAGCGAAAGTGAAAGCCCAGGAGATCCCATGCAGTGGGTGCAGGCGCTGGGGCAGAACGAGCACACCCAGTATTGCTTCCTGCCGCTGCCTCTGCCCATCACCGCACGGCAGCCGCACCCCGGGCTGCCCGTCACCGGGGTACCCCTGCCTGGGGTGCCAGGAGGAGTCTGCCGTGCATGCCAGCTGCGCAGGAGCTCCTCAGGATGGTTTCCTTATGGCTGCGGTTAACTTTCCCTGTTTGAGCAACTGCAGAGGAGCTGGCAGTGTCTTGGGGTGTCCTCACAGCTCTCAGGGGATGTGGCAGCTTGGGAGAAGGGGATGCAGCGTCCTGTCCCAGCAGGTGCCTGAGGCTGTGGCAGCACTGGGGATCTTGGCCATGCATGTGGCTGCAAAATGTCAGCCCAGGCCTGTGGTGGGAACGAGCACCAACACAGAGGGCCCGGTGTCAGCACAAGGCAGCCCTGCAGTCTCGTCTGTGGCCACCTGGTACTGACTTGGTCATTCCTGCTCCCCGAACCAAGGCTTGGTGCTGCTTTGGGCTCCCCTGGTACTTACTGCCAAATTCTGGAGCCGGTTTGTGTCCTGCCAGAGCTGCTGCTGTTGAAGCCTGAAGCTGTTTTAGATTCTAGTGTTAGAGCCACTACTCATTTGTGACACCCTGTGCCATTACCTCGTGCTGGTACTGGTGGCGTTAACCTGTGCCCGGTACCGTCACCCAGTGCCACTGCCCGGTGCCATTACCCCGTGCCCGGTACCGGCACTGTTACCCGGTGCCCAGTGCGGTCACTCAGTGCCATTATTACCCGGTGCTGTTGCCCAGTTCCCGGTACCGCTCCGTTACCCAGTGCCGTTCCCGGTGCTGGCGGGGCCCGGCGGGGGCGGGGCCGCGCGGGGGGGCGGGGCCGCGCGGGCCGGGCCGGGGCGCGGCGGGGGCAGAGCGGCGGCGGAGCCGAGCGCCGGGAGCCGCCGGGAGCCGCGGGAGCAGCGGAGCCGCAGCCGCCGCCGCGGCCGCAGGTGGGCAAGGGCGGGAGCGCGGAGCCGTCAGCGCCGCCGGGACCGCACCGGACCGAACCGAACCGGACCGAGCCGAGCCGAGCGGGCCCGGACCCCGTCCGCCTTCCGTAGCAGGGCCGGGCGGGGTGCGGCGGGGCCGGGGCGGTCCGGTCCGGTCCGGTCCGCGCTTTGGGTGTTTCGTAACCCCGGGCGGGCGCAGCGGGGCCGGGCGCGGAGCTCGGCGGGAGCCCGGCTGGGCCCGCGGGCCCCTGGGCGGGCGGAGGCGACAGTGGGGCCGCTCCGAGGGGGCGGCGGGCACGTCCCGGGCCCGTCCTGCTGCCGCGGCGCATCCCATCCCGGGGCGGGGGCGCTCCTGGCCCGCCGGAGCCGGGCCGCTTCTCGCACGCGGGCCCCGCCGGAGCGGCGGCCCCGGAGGGCGGCTCCGAGTGCCGGTCCCGGGCCGAGGGGAGGATCCCGGGCAGCGCGAGGCGTCCCGTGCGGTGCCGGGGGCGTCCCGCCGCAGGCAGCACGCCGAACCGGGACGGCGGGAGTGCGAGCCCCGCTGCCGTCGGTGGCACACGCGGGGCGGGTGGGATCGTTCCCCGGCGGCACCGCGGGGACCGCAGCGCCCGGTGGCCTTTCACCCAGCTCGGGCGCGGCCGGGGCCGGGCAGCCCGCGGGAGTCGCGGCCACCTGTCCGGCGGGTTACGGAGCTGTCAGGGCTCCGTGCCCGGCCAGCCCCGGGCCGTGCCAGGCCGGCCCCGGGCAGCTCCTGCCCAGCGGCTCCGGGGCTCCCGTGCTCGGCTCGGACCGATGGGCCGGGGCTGTTGGCTCGTTCAGTTCTCCGTGCTGGGCACCTCGTGGCACCGGGCCGGTGACCAGCAGCGGTTTGGTGACAGTGCCTGGGGAGACAGCGCTGGGCTCAGGGTAGCTCCGCGTGGTTTGCCCTGGCAGGGGCATGGCACACGATGTCCCTGGGGTGCGGGGCCCTTGGTTAGAGCAGGACATTCCTGGCTGGGGGCTGGCTCTCTGCTGGCTGCCTGTGGGTCCCTGCAGTGCTCGTGCCCGTGCCCAGAGCAGTGTGAGCCCCATGTGGCATGCGAGGGGGCACTAGTGCAGGCACAATGAGGTGCTCCACAGAGCCTCACCACTGCCATGGGCACCAGCATCCAGCTCTCCATGGTGGGAGCTCTCCCCTCCAGGTCCTGACTCCTGGCCCAGGTCTTTGTGCTCGTGAAGCCATCAGGATTGTGGCCTGACCTGATGTGGTTCTGAGGATGTGAAGATGGAGACTGTCTCTCTGGGTTTTAGAACCGTTCCTGCTCATCCCTGGGGCTGGAGAGGGCTCTATCGTGCCCTGCTCTGTCCTGCCCTGCTGTGTTGTGCCCAGCTGTGCTGTGGGTGCATCATGAGGAGGAGGAGGAGCTCTGGTGTGGGCTGAGAGGTGCCAACAGCCTGTGTGCTGGGAGAGCTGGGCTGGGAGCAGGGCGTGACAGGTGGCTGTCACCCACTCTGTGTTTTGTGGCACTTTGACAATGCCCTGCTTTGGGGGTGTTGGGTCCCTACGGTTGTCACTAGAGCCACCTCACTGGGTCTGCAGCACCTGCCTTGTGCCAAGGCCAATGCTTTGGGGCAGGGTCAGGGATTCTCTCACCATTCAGGGCGCTGCAGTTGGGGATGCTCAGCACAGGGCACACAGAGCCTCTGGAGGGACCTTCCCCTCTCACTGCAGGGGAAGTGCTGACTCCAAAGTGACGGCGAAGGCTTTGCCATGGGGTTTCCCAGCTCTCTCTCGAGTGATAGCAAAACTCAGATACCCTGCTTGCAAAAAATCCCTGCTCCCTGCTGTCTGTGACATCGTGGGTGGCGAGTGACGACTGCTTTGGGCCGAATACAGTGAAGCAGCCCTGTTGGCTGGGAAATTACTTTGTAGTTTGCAAGGAATGACTGTAAGGTGGGTCACACTCAACAGGCTCCATAGCAGCCCTGGGATGGCAGGCAGGGTGAATGGGACCTCCCTGGCATCAGCATCCCCTGGGTACCTGTGCTGGTGGCAGCATCCCTCTGCCTGCCCGGCTGCAGTGTCCCACACACTGTGAGTGCTGAGCTGGAAGCAGCCACTGCAGGGAAGCCAAGGCATGGCTAGGGTTAGGGTCAGGATTAGAGTCCCCACCTTGTCAGCACTCAGCTCTGCAGCCATGCAGGCAGCTCCAGCCTGGGAGGCTGTGCTGGCTCCGGGGCTCCGGCACGCTCCGGCACAAGTAGCCTCGACAGCTGTAATGTTTCTGTGGCATGCCTTTCCTTTCATGGGGTGTCTATTTTGCAACCCCCAAGTGTTTTGATCCCGGGAGGAAGGGGGCGGGGGTGTTTACCCTGGCACCGCATGGCTGGTGCAGGGATCCAAGTGGTGCTGGGCATGCCTGAATTTCACATGCAGCAACAGTTCTAGCAACATCTGCTGGCTGATAAAAGGTAGGCTGCTGCACGCCGCTGCTCCCGCCGCGTTGGGAAACGTCGAGGGGGAGGCACTCTGTGAACACGGCTTCCTGGCCGATAGGGCTGAGCTGACTTGCTGATAAAGCAGAATCCACCCATCTGGCTGCACCAGAGGGGCCAGGAGCACGGGCTGCTCGCAGGCACTCAGTGCTTCCCTGAGTGCTGGGTCCTGCTTCCCGCTGTATCAGGAATGATGTGCGGCCGAGCTGGGACAGCCACAGCAGCATAGCTGAACCACAGCACAGTCACGGCCCATTCCCGGTTCAAACAGTCACTGGTGAGTTTTGCAATCTCCACTTTCAGTGTAACTTTGTGTTATGGGCTGGTTTATAGCACAGCTCTGCCGGGGAGGGAACTGGGGAAAAGGCTGGTGCTGGAGAGCACTGCCTCAGAGAGCAGAGCAGCGACCCAGCCCTGCCTACCATGTGCTGGGTGCTCATTCTGTCTGGCCTCTCGTCCCTATCACTCAAAGGCTCTGCAAAGCCTTTAGCAGAGGAAGAGCTGCTCTTGCTGGCAATTCTGAGCTCCTGCACCAGCTGGAAATGCTGTAAAATGATCTTTGTCCTCTCTGGTGTGAATACCCGACCGTGGTGCTGTTGGGCTGTGGGCCCAGGGGTGCAGCTTCTCTGGCCCTGCTTGTGGAGATGCTGTGTGAGGCTTATGGTGCAGCTCAGGGGCAGGGGCTGTGCTGCTGCTTCAGGGGCTGGAAAGCCCATCCCAGGGCCAGGAAAGCCAAAACCCACTTGGACATATTTGTCTGTGTATGAATGCATGTTGAGCTTCACCCCTCTCTCGATTTGACTGAGGACTTTGTTTCACAAACCACCGGTGTTGGTTGTTTTGTTCTCTGTCTGACTAGTTCCCGCTCTTGGCAGCATCCCTGGATGTCTGTGTATCCCCTCTTCCAAAGGCAATGCTTTGCTCCTCTCCATCCTGCTCCGCTGACTTGGTGCAAGAGCATCTCTGTGTGCAGAGCTGCTGGGGATGAGCTCTGGGAGTGCAGTGGGGGGATGCAGGAGCTGCTCTGGTGTCCCTCTGGCTCTCCCTGCTCACCACACATCCAAAAACCTGTGCTGTGCCAGCTGGGCTAGCCTAGGACAGCCATGCCAGGGGTGAGGAGGCTCCTGCACCATGTCCCCAGCCCCAAGGAGAGCTGGAGCATGGCATCAACCCGAGGGGATGGATGCAGTCAGAGCAGTGCCTGTGCTGCCCACATCTCCCCCAGCCCACCTGGGTCCTGCCCAGCAAATCCAGTCTGGCTGTGGGTGGATTAGTGCCATTGTGTGTGCTCGCTGGAGCATGGCAGAGAAAATGAAATTGTGTCTCCAGACCCCAATCAGGACTAATTCGATGCTGAAATGAGCTTAATCCTCAGGTCCTCCACCCAGCCTATCCTCCTGGGCTGGCACAGGTCTGAGCAGGGATTAGCACCGAGCCAGGGGCTGGGATGGATTTGGCCTCTGTGCAGGAGGCTGCCACAGAACCTGTGGGACCCCAGGGCTGTGCCCTCAGCGTGGCATTACAGGGATTTGGGGTTGGGCATTATTAGCATGGAGGGAAAATCCCTTCCTTGAGCATCCTGGCACGGGGCAGCTGCACGTCCCTGCCTGGGCAAGGCCAGAGTCTGGGATGCTGCAGGTGGTCAGTGGCTTTGTGCCTGCCCTGGGATTCCCCCACCAAGGCAGGGGAAGCTCCAGAACTCTGAGCTGGCAACTCCCTGCTGTGCCAGCCCCAAAGCTGGTTAACTCAGCTGCTTGGCCCCAGGGAGCCAGGAGTAATTAAAGCTCTGCCCAGCCTCTCTAATCCTGTCTGGGGGTTTATGGTGGGGGCAGCACCACTGCTGGCAGGGACTGGGCTCCCCACTGGATGTCCTGCAGAGGCCACACTGGACTTGTGCCCATGGGGCTGCTTGGGCACTGGGCTCTGCTGATGTGGCTGCACCCTGTGTCCTGCCCACCAGTGCTGGTCCTGCTGCAGGCTCAGTGTCTGAGGGAATCCCACTGGTGCCTGGGCAGTGCCTGTACCTGGCTATGGCTGCCACAGGGTGGCTCTTGGTGCGCTGAGGTTTTCTTGAGGTTCCAGCCGTTGGATTCAAGGGATTTTGCTGGGTATTTCGGTGGTTTTGGTTTGACGCAGGTTTCTGGGCCTCTCTGATTGGAAGAAATCTGAGTGAGGAGGAAACTTTTCCCAAGGGTGGCAAGTGCTGGCAGGCAGAGAGCCTGGCCTGTGGCGTGAGATGAGCTGTTGGCAGCCCCCAGCACTGATGACCCTGGCACCAGTCCCAGCTGGGGCATCTCTGCCTGTGTGGGGCTGGTGTCCCCTCTGGGCAGCATCAGGTGATGAACTCACGGTGTGAATTCTCTGCTTTTGGCTCTCAGAGTTGCTGGGGCACCTGGACAGTCCTGGTGCTGCTAGTTCCACCTCTGCCTACCTGCTCTGCTGCTGTGGGGCCTGTCGCCTCTGCTCTTAGGGGGCACGTTGGATTACCAGAGCCAGCCATGCCTCTTTCATGAGTGTCATGGTGCAGATGTTTCCAGTGTGGGCTGAATGCTTTGGCTGCCTCCTCACCGGGGCAAAGCCATCAGTTGTTGCCACTTTCTGTGGGAGACAAACAAACCCCATCAAAGCACGGAGCTTCTAGAAGGAGCTCGCTCCCATGCCGGTGGGCACTGCCGCCTCCCAGCCAGAGCTGGAAACCACAGGCTGGTGGAAAACATGCGAGCAGCCCTCGGCCCCTGTTCTAGCTCCACAATGTGCTGGTACCACAGCTCTGAGCGGGGCTGGGGGCTGATCACCATCACCCGGGTGTCCCCGCTGCAGGCTCGGCTCCAGAGCCGTGGGCTGGGGGATGTGAGCGAAGCCGGGCAGTGCAGGTCAGGGGGTCCCATCTCCCCCCAAGCCCAACTCCTGCATGGCAACCTGGGGTCCATCTCTAGCTCTCAGCCAGCCACAGGGGCTCACTGCCTGCCCAGGATAGCGGCTGTGCCTGCTCGTGCCCCGGGGCGGTGTGAGGGGCACAGTGTGCCGGGTGGCTGCCAGCACTCGGGGGCAGGCTGTCCCGCGCAGGCACCTGACATTTTGGAAGGAAATAGCTGCTCTCTGCTCCTTCCTGTAGTGCGCAGCCAGCGAAACGGCCGCCCGGGAGCCCGGCTGTGCCCGCCCCGAGCCGGAGCCCGGCTGTCCTGGGGCCGGACGCCAGGGCGGAGCGGGGGCACAGCGGGGCCTGAGGGCGGCTGCAGCACCGGGCTCTCCACACCGGGCTCCAGCGGGGTCTGAGGGCGGTGAGTGCGGCTGCAGAGCGGGCTCTCCACACCGGGCTCCAGCGGGGTCTGAGGGCGGTGAGTGCGGCTGTAGCACCGGGCTCTCCACACCCTGCTCCAGCGGGGCCCTGGGGGAGCTGGAGCGGCCAGGAGGCCGCTGAGGGCGGAGGGGTGGCTCTGTGTGTATGTGGGTAACCGGAGCCCTCCGCTCTGCTCTGCCTGGCGGCCGCTCCCGGCTGTCACCTCCACCGCGCCCGGGGCCCGTCTGGGGGCCGGATCTTGTCCTGGAGGAATCTTGCTTGGAGCCGCCCAGCTCGGAGGGCTGCGGGACAGCTTCCCGCCGGCGGCAGCGGCAGCGCTGGCTGCGGCAGCACCGGAGCCCCTCGGCCGCACCGGCGCAGGGTGCAGGGTCCGGCCCTGCGGCCACAAGCGGGGCCGGCTCTGACCTGGAAGCGATCGCGGGTTCCCGGAGGTGCCGAGAAACCACGTGTCCGTGTTTACTGCGGCGGGAGGCGCAGCGGGGCAGGGCCGCTGCCGCCGGAGCCCAGCCCCGCGAAGACACCGCTCCGGAGACCCCCGGGCTGCCGGAGCGCCGGGCCAAGGGCAGTGCGGGAGCCGACGGACTGCGTGGGTCGAGGGAGTGGGGCGGTGGGGGTACAGCCAGAGCACAGGGGTCCCCCCAGGCCTTTGCCTTAGCCTTTCACCCCTGCCTGGCCCTTCAGGGCATGGCTCTGGGCAAGGGGCTGCTGTCGGGGGCTGTGCCAGCGCCAGGGCTGGGGTGTCCTGCTCATGAGGAGGTCTGTGGGCTGGCTCTGTGCAGGAGCGTCCCGCGGCAGATTGCAGTGAGCATCCCGTGCAGAGCGTGCTCCGGAGTAGCTGCTGCTTGTGTTTGTGTTTTGCCGTGCACATGGGAAGCTGCTGCTGCCGTCCTCATCCTGTGAGGCATTTCCCTCCTTTTGTCTGCCCACGGATGTGCTCTGGCTCTCCTGCAGCTTGGGACTTGCTGGTGCCTACTGCCACTATGCCTGTGACCCTTTCCCAGTGTGATCATGTCAGTCCCTTGGTTGCCCCCAGCCGAGCATCTTCCCCATCTTCCCCTCTCCTTGCTCCTGTCTCTGGCCTTCGGGGTGGGTTTCTCCTGTTTTGCATTGGGTTTTGCAGTGCTTCCCCATCAGCAGTGGGCAGTGAGGCTGTAAGAGGCAGAAATGGTGTCTGCTGGTTCCCCTCTCTCTGCTTGGTCCCTGTGTTGCTGGGGTCCCTCCCCACAGCTCTAGGGTCTCTCCTCAGCAGTGGCCCTACCCCGGGAAGCTGCTGCCTGTGCCCCTTCACAGGCAATCAGTCTGGTGAGCACGTCGCTGTGGCTTGTCGAGTGCTGCTGGTTAACCGAGCTGCAGTGGCGGGTGGGTTCCAGCTCGCTGCCAGCGAGTAAATGCAAAGTAGCCTAAACCACCACAATTATCTGCCTCTTGCAGTTGTTGGAGTGCACATGGGGCCGGTGGCTGCCGTGCGTGGCTGACCCATGGCAGTGCTTGGGGCTGGGGGTGGCTCTGGGGTGGGTGAATGTCCCTGGGCATGGGGGTGGATCTGTCCCTGGGCTCCCATCCCTCGGGCAGCTGGTGGTGTGATGCTGGAAGGTGATGGAGGAGGCAGGGCTGCCTGGAAAGGGATCACGGTGGCACCACGGTGCTGCAGCTTGTGCTGAAACAGAGTTGCTGCCCCAGCTGTGCTGAGTCTCCGGGCCAAAAGTCTGCCCGTGGCAGGTGGCACTGGTTGCTTCTGCTGGGATGGTCATTGTGCCCTGCAGCCCATGGGCAGGTTTGGTTTGTCCCCCGGGTGAGACAAAAATGAGACAAATTTCCCCCAGGAGAAATTGCATGTCCTGCTGCACTGACAGTGTCTGTGGAGGTTGTGCTCAAGCCTGGTGTAAATGGTGTTTTGGGGCACACACCAGGTGAGCTCTGCCACTGTCAGCCACTGCACAGCCCCTTGTAGAGGCAGCTGTGGTGCTGGTGCTCCTGCTGCCAGGCTGGCACTGGCCAAATGCAGTGCCTGCCAGCTCACCACAGAGCAGCCAGAGACTCGTTGCTTAACAACATGCTAGAGTGGAGTAGGAAGTGTTTTGTCACTGTGAGATGGGAAGAGATCACCATTTTATCAACAGGCAGGGCAGTGTCTGTTTGCTCTGTGTCCGTGCAGATGTCCCCACAGTGCTGGGGACTTCGGTCACTTTGTGGTGCAGTGGCACTGGCGTGGCTGTTCTTGGCTCTGCCCCTTATCAAACGTCCGCAATTTCCAACAGCAGCATGTCCTGCTGTCAGCCATCCCACCTTCCCTTTCCTCCTTGCTGGCGTTCTTCTGCCTCCCCAGGCCCCTCCTTGCCAGCAGCATTTCCAGCTTGGTGATTTCTGTGAATGTGGAAATGTTCCTCCCTTTTTATAGAGGAAAAATTCATTTTTAGCCAGCTCTGGGTTATTGTTCCTCTTCCTGTTCAGGGGCGGCTGTGCGTGGCTCAGGGGCTCTGGCTGTGGCTGCTCCACTCGGACCTGCTGCCACTGTCCCCCAGCATGTGCCCCTCACTGTGTGACAGCACCAGCTCTTTTGGAGCCCTGTGACCCACTGGGTATTTCTGAGGCTGAACAAAATGCTTTGGGGAGAGGGGGAAGCACAGCCCCCACTGGCTCAGCCCCTTCTGCTTGTCACCAGCCAGTGCAGTGATCAGGTTCTGGCCTGGTCACCCAGCCTTGGGACACATCCAAGGCCTTGTGCCCCTGCCTGGCCCCTCTGTGTGGTGCCAAATCCCAGGTGGATAGAGTGTGAGTGTATCTAAATGCTGTTTACTGTACTGCTGCCTCCTCACTCAGGGGGGGCCTTGAGCCCCCCAGACCCTCCTGTGTCACTCGCTGTCACATCACCCTCACACAGTCAGCTGCAGGCTGTTTCTCCAGCCCCCTCTAGCCACAGGTGACCCAGGGGACACACTGGATTTTACCAGAGGTGCTGTCACCACCACCTCATCCCTGCCTGCCCCCGGGGGAGCCAAGGCTGTGTAGTGGTTGGAATCCCTGCATGGAGCCAGAGCTGCCCCATAACTGCTTTGGGAAGGTCTGTGTGTCTCCACCTGGAATTGGGGCACACAAGGGACTCGTCAGGGACTGTGGTGCCACGTGGGCTCGTGGGGCTGGGGCTGCTCCTGCCTGCTGGCGCTGCCAGGGTGTGGGCAGGAGCGGGGTGGATGCAGGGGGGGCCTCTGCTCTGCGTCACCCTGGATTTCTGGGCAGCCCTCCCTCCCCCTGGCCTGTTTCCTCATTCGCGTGGCCAGCGATGGCTGCGATCCCGTGGTGCACTGAGGGGAAATGAGAACCATGTGGAGAGGCCATGCAGAGGCACATCCCTGGCCCTGGGCACCCCCAGGGCTGTTCCTAGAAAAGAGGGGGTGACTCAGAGCCAGGGTCCACTGCCCCCGCGCGCCCTTTCTTTCAGCAGCTGGAGACAGGGCTGGCACCACAGGGACTCGGGCACTCCTGCAGAGGGTGTGGGGACAGCTGAGGCCAGACCCCTTGCAGCACAGTGCCTGCCTGTCTCTGCTGGTGCCCTGACAGCGTGTCTCCCACAGGTGCTGAACCATGGCGGTGTGGATCCAGGCCCAGCAGCTCCAGGGCGAAGCCCTGCGGCAGATGCAGGCGCTCTATGGGCAGCACTTCCCCATCGAGGTGCGGCATTACCTGTCACAGTGGATCGAGAGCCAGGCATGGTAGGTCAGGGTGTGCCCTTCCCTGGGGGTGCTGTGGCTGCCCCAGGGTACAGGTGCCCTGACACCCCTCTGATCCACACACAGGGACTCCATCGACCTTGACAACCCCCAGGAGAATGTGAAAGCGACCCAGCTTCTGGAGGGGCTGATCCAGGAGCTGCAGAAGAAGGCAGACCACCAAGTGGGTGAGGACGGCTTCCTGCTGAAGATCAAGCTGGGGCACTACGCCACGCAGCTGCAGGCGAGTGGGGGGCTGTGAGCAGGGGTGCAGGGCCAGGGGGGTCCCTGCCCTGTGCCTGGCTCAGGCAGTGCTCTCCCCACAGAACACGTATGACCGGTGCCCCATGGAGCTGGTGCGCTGCATCCGGCACATCCTCTACCACGAGCAGCGGCTGGTGCGGGAGGCAAACAATGTGAGTGTGGGCTGGGAGGGCTGAGGAGAGGGAGAGCCTGGGGGGATGCTCAGGGGCTCTGCTCCATGATGATGGGAGCAGCTCTGAGGCAGGAATAGGGAGGGTTCCCTCACTGTGCTGAGTGCACCCTGTGCCTCCTGCAGAGCCCTTCCCCATCTGGCTCCCTGGTGGATGCCATGTCCCAGAAGCACCTGCAGATCAACCAGACCTTCGAGGAGCTGCGGCTCATCACTCAGGACTCGGAGAATGAGCTCAAAAAGCTGCAGCAGACGCAGGAATACTTCATCATCCAGTACCAGGAGAACATGCGACTCCAAGGTGGGTGGGGGGCCGAGGGGCATGGGCCTGGGGTGCTGGCAGGGCCAGCCCTAACACCATGCCCTGTCCCCCAGCCCAGTTCTCCCAGCTCTCCCAGCTGGGCCCCCAGGAGCGCATGTCACGGGAGACGACGCTGCAGCAGAAGAAGGCGTCGCTGGAGGCCTGGCTGCACCGTGAGGCCCAGACACTACAGCAGTACCGTGTGGTGAGTGATGCCACCTGGTTCCCCATGATGCTGTCCCCATGATGCCCTGTGACACTGTCCCTGCAGCTCTGATGTTGTCCCACCTCGCAGGACCTGGCTGAGAAGCACCAGAAGACGCTGCAGCTGCTGCGCAAGCAGCAAACAACCATCCTGGATGACGAGCTGATCCAGTGGAAGCGTCGGCAGCAGCTGGCGGGGAATGGGGGCCCACCCGAAGGCACCTTGGATGTGCTGCAGACCTGGTGAGTGCCTGGTGGGGTGGGGTGGGATGGGGTGCTGAGCCCAGTGGGTGCTGAGCCCTGCTCCCCCCAGGTGTGAGAAGCTGGCAGAGATCATCTGGCAGAACCGGCAGCAGATCCGCCGAGCTGAGCACCTGTGCCAGCAGCTGCCAATCCCAGGCCCAGTGGAGGAGATGCTGTCAGAGCTGAATGGAACCATCACTGACATCATCTCTGCCCTGGTCACCAGGTACAATTGGGCCCAACTGGGTGTGGGGCCAGTTTGGCTCTGCCCCCCTTTCCAGCTCCCCCTGATTCCCTTGCCCCCCCAGCACCTTCATCATCGAGAAGCAGCCCCCCCAAGTGCTGAAGACACAGACCAAGTTTGCAGCCACTGTGAGGCTCTTGGTGGGCGGGAAGCTGAATGTGCACATGAACCCCCCCCAAGTGAAGGCCACCATCATCAGCGAGCAGCAAGCCAAGGCCCTGCTGAAGAACGAGAGCACCCGCAAGTAATGCCAGGGGCTGGGGGTGTGTGGCTGGGGTGCCAAGGCAGTGGGGAGCAGGGGGAAGGGCTGCACTTTGCACAGCTCCCAGTCCTGGTGTGCCCTGACCCTGAGTGCATTCCTGTGGCAGTGAGAGCAGCGGGGAGATCCTCAACAACTGCTGTGTGATGGAGTATCACCAGGCCACTGGGACACTCAGCGCCCACTTCCGCAACATGGTGAGTGCCCCTGTTCCCTGTGCTGTCCCCTTGTGTCCCCCTGTGTCCCCATCTGTTCCTCCATCCTACCCCTGATGTCTCTGCAGTCCCTGAAGCGGATCAAGCGCTCGGATCGCCGCGGGGCTGAGTCAGTGACAGAGGAGAAATTCACCATCCTCTTTGAGTCGCAGTTCAGTGTCGGTGGGAATGAGCTGGTCTTCCAGGTGAAGGTAAAGCCACCGTGTCCCTTCTGCAGGGCCTAGGCAAACCATGGGCACTGTGCCCACAGGAGTGGGGCTGGGCTGGGGCCACGTGGGTGCCCATGGGTGATGCTCCCTTGGTGCCCCACAGCCCATTCCGGTCTCCTTCCTCTCGGCAGACGCTGTCCCTGCCTGTGGTGGTGATTGTGCATGGGAGCCAGGACAACAATGCCACGGCCACCGTGCTTTGGGACAACGCCTTTGCTGAGCCTGTGAGTGCCAGTGCTGTGGGGGCAGGACGGGCCCCTCTGCGCAGTGTGGGAGTGGGGCTCAGCCTCCTGGTGGGACATCAGGCAGAGCTGGTGCTGACCATGCTCTCTGCCCCCAGGGCCGCGTGCCCTTCGCTGTGCCTGACAAGGTGCAGTGGCCACAGCTCTGCGAGGCGCTCAACATGAAGTTCAAGGCAGAGGTGCAGAGCAGCCGTGGGCTGACCAAGGAGAACCTGGTGTTCCTGGCACAAAAGCTCTTCAACAGCACCAGCTCCCACTTGGAGGACTATAGCAGCACCACAGTGTCCTGGTCGCAGTTCAACCGGGTAAGTGGTCTGGGCTCTGCCCAGAGCCCCCCAGTGCTTGTGCTTGTGGGGCTGGATGGGGGTGTATCTCACTCTGAGTCTCTGCTGCTGCACCCAATGTCTGTGCTGTGTAACAGTGGCTCAGAGGCTGCTGACAGGAGTGCTCATTATCTGGAGATTTCAACAGGAAAACCTGCCTGGGAGGAATTACACCTTCTGGCAGTGGTTTGATGGGGTCATGGAGGTGCTGAAGAAGCATTTGAAGCCGCACTGGAATGACGGGTAAGAGCCGCCCTGCCCTGTGCAGCCTGGCCCGAGCCCCAAGCCCTGACGCCCTACTCTGCCTAGGGCCATCCTGGGCTTCGTCAACAAGCAGCAGGCACACGACCTGCTCATCAACAAGCCCGACGGGACCTTCCTCCTGCGCTTCAGCGACTCGGAGATCGGTGGCATCACCATCGCCTGGAAGTTCGACTCCTGTGAGTGTGTGCCAGGCACTGGTATCCCTGGATCCCAGCCAGGCCACCTCATGCCCTTGGGGCACTGGCACTGCCACAGCAGGCAGGCTGGAGTTATCCTCAGGAAAGAGGCGAGCATCAGAGCCCTCAGAATGCCTTGGCTGTGCCATGGGGAGCGGCGCTGCCCTCGCTCAGTGCAGCCATGGCTGTGTCAGGCCCTAATACTGGCAGCAGCAGGGAGGAGGGCCCAGGCTGAACCCTTCAACCCAGCCCTGGGGAATGATGTGGACTGTACAAAATCCAGTTACTCAGTGGTGCTCCCCAGTGCAGGGGTTGCCAGGGGTGGCCTGACCCCATGCAGGAGTCTGTTGCTGTTCACAAGAGTGTCCTTTGGAGGGCCACATAACTGAGAAGCACCAGAGAGCCCCATGATTGGGGAATGTGTCAGGATGAGGCCAGACCTACCTTGGCTTTGCTGTATTTCCTTTCTTATCCCATTTTCTGGCAACCTGTGCTCTATCCTGTTTCTGGGGAGGGATGCAGTGTAGGACATGCTGTTTGCTGCTTGATGTGACCTCGCAGCCCACGTCCAGAGCACAGCCAGGAGCTGCTGCAAACTCCAGGATTCACCATGATCCTCACGCTTCTCTTGCAGCTGAGAGGATGTTCTGGAACCTGATGCCTTTCACCACCAGGGACTTCTCCATCCGCTCCTTGGCTGACCGCCTCGGGGATCTCAGTTACCTCAACTACGTGTTCCCCGACCGGCCCAAGGACGAGGTGTTCTCCAAGTACTACACGCCGGTTCTCTGTGAGTCCACGCCAGGTAGCGCTGTCCCTCCACCCCTCATGTGTCCCCTCTTTTGTGCATCCAGCCAGGATGGAGCTGGTGTTCTCAGCCTCCCCCGGCCCCACAGGGGGTTTGCATCTGGCCACCTGTGAGCCCCCAGCACTGCCTGGGGTTGTGGCATGTGCTGGAGTTTGGTGCCTCAGTGCTGCTTCCTTCTTTCTAGCTAAAGCTGTGGATGGATATGTGAAGCCACAGATCAAGCAAGTGGTGCCAGAGTAAGTTTGACCCCGAAGGGAGATCCTGGGCAGTGGTTGCCATGGGTTCCCAGCATTGAATTGGCTGGGTTGGGTGGCACCCCAGGGCACTGAGGAGCTCAGAGCCACCACCAACGGCCACACTGGTGCTGAGCCTTCTGAGAGATCTTGGTGACCTCACCCACAGGGAACCCAGTGCTCATGAGACCCCTCCCCACAGGTTTGTCAATGCATCAGGAGATTCTGGCCCTGGAGGGGCCACCTACATGGACCAGGCCCCCTCGCCTGCTGTCTGCTCCCAGCCTCATTACAACATGTACACCCAGAAGTGAGTACCACACCCCTATCCCTGCACTGCTGCAGCTGCTCCTCCCCTCACCGCCTGCCTCCCACAGCCCCGACCCTGTGCTGGACCCCGAGGGTGATTTTGACCTGGAAGACACGATGGATGTGGCGAGGCATGTGGAGGAGCTGCTGCGGCGCCCCGTGGACAGTCAGTGGATCCCCCACGCCCAGTCGTGACAGGCACGCGCCTGCTGCCTTGCCCCTGGCCCCGGCGCTGCGGGGACTGTGCTGTGTTCGTGTCTCTGTGCCAGGGGACAGCGGGTGGGCCCTGCCCCCAGGATTTGCTCTGTGCTGCCCCGAAACACAGGCTGGCGTCCAGCTCTTTGGTGTTAATGCCCTTGTATAAACGGCAGCGGATTTGTCGCATGGTTTTCCTGTATGTTCCTTTTAAGAGGCCTAGCTTCGGCTTTCCGCTTCTGCCAGCACTGGCCCTGCAGCCCCTGACCCCCCAGTGGGGCTGCTGGGGGCCCCCAGCCCGGCCTCAGGTTCGCTTTCGCAGTCGTCACTAAGAATGTACATGTCGCCTTCTTGTTCTCCCCGCGGCTCCGTGACCAGGGCTGCGTGAGGGCAGAGGGCAGAGGAGGGGTTCTGCCAGGGCTCCCCCGGCCCGTGATGGTGCTCTGCTCCACAGTGGCTGGGTCCCTGCATCTCATCCTCTCCTCTGCCCCCAAGGATGCAGGAGCTCCTCCGGCTGCCGGCCTCGGTGTCCCCTCTGGAGCCGGTGCAGCGTGAGGGTGGCAGGGTGCGAGGGCACCCAGCGGTGGCAGTGGGGTGGGCAGGGGGTTTGGGGGAGCGGAGCCCTCTGCCCGCTGCTTCTGCCCTTGCCTGGGCGGGAAACTCTGGGGTCCTGGCCATGTTATTTTTCTATCACAGAGTAAATAAAGCACGGAATATTTTTGTAACACAAAAGCTCTGGGTGCCACGTGTGTCTTGGGGCAGAGGTGGGTCTCTTTGGGGAGCTCCTCCTCTGGGGTGCAGCAGATGAATGCCGGCGCTGGGCCCGGTGTTTGGGGTTCCTATCTCCGAGGGCAGGGTCGTCGGGCACCGTTGGCACAAGCTGGGCGGATCCGGCGTCTCTGTCCGGGCGGGAGGGCTGCCCTGAGGAGCAGGGGTGGGCTGGGCAAAAAGCAAAATAAACCGGATCAATAGCTCTGTTTTTCCAAAGAAGGAGCTTGCTCTTGCTGGAGGGGTAGAGGGCGCTGGTACTGGGGGTTCAGTTGCGGTTGAATCTCCCGCCGGGCGGGGGGCCTGGGGTGTGCTCTGTAAAGGTGAAAATGAAAATAAAACTGAAGCGGGGAGGGGGGCGGTGCCGGGCGCGACAAATCTCCGTCATTTCTGCCGGAGGCGGAATAGCCCCGTGGGTGAGGGGGGTCCGGGGCCGGTCCGTGCCCGGGGCGGTGCCCGCGTTCCGCGATGCTGGTGGCGCTGGTGGCCGTGGCCGTGGCCGTGGCTGTGGCCATGGCTGTCCCCCCATTACGGCACCGCTTAATCCATTCCGCGGTGCGCCGCGTCGGGGCCCGGTACCGGCGGCGCCTGGAGGCTCCGGACAGCGACGTGCGGCTGAGGCAGGAGCGGCGGCTGCGGCGCCTGCTGCACACCGGCACCGGCACGGCCGGCGGTGAGCGCGGGGCTGCGGGAAGCGCCGCGGGAAGGGGTCGGTCCCGTGGTTCCCTTCTCAGTTTGTGCCTCTCCCGACAGGCTGGGAGGAGTTCCAGGAGCAGCATCCCCTGGGGCAGCCCTGTAAGGACGAAGCGCCGGCAGTTTCGCTTCCTCCACTGTATCTCTGGGCTTTGCTGCCCGGCTGCTTTGACACCGACCCCCGGCTGCAGGTACGGGAGCGGCGGGCGGCTGGGCGCGGATCCCGCAGGGTCTGCCCTCCTGACCCTCCCTCTCCCGCAGGGCTCCCTGCTCTACCTGGATGCTCTCGGCGCCGCCTTTCCTCGGGCTCTGACCCGCCGGGGCACGGCCGTGCTGCACTGGAGCCCCGGCTGTCCCCGCGCCCCGGCGGGGTGGCCGCTGCCCACCCTGTACTGCACCCCGCCCGCGGCCGCCGTGCTGCCCTCTCGGGCCGCAGCGCTGCGGCTGCAGCTGCTCTTCGCCCTGCGGAAGCGTGCCCTGCATGTGCTGGAGGCCGGGCTGGCAGCCGAGCTGCACGACGCGCTGCTGACCCTGCGCTCGGAATGGCCCCGGCTGGCCCGGGAGCTGGAGCTGGGCAGGCTGAGCCCCCAGCCCGGGCTGCCCGAGGAGCTGCGGGAGGAGCTGCAGGCGCTGCTGAGCCCTGCTGTGGCCCGGGCGGCCGAGCTCCGTGATCTGTGTGCCCACGGCTTTGAGGGCATCGTGCCGCGGCTGTGGCCACGGCTGGAGGTGGTGGTGGTGAGGACGATGTGCGGCACAGAGCGTTTCTACTGCGACTCCCTCCGCCAGGCCGCCTGCCGGGGACTGCCCTTCTACTGCCCCTTCTACCAGGCAGCAGGAGGTGAGCGTCCCCAGGATGCTGGTTGTGTCCCCAGGGTGCCCACAGGGAGCTGCTGCCATATGGCAGCACGGGTCTCCCTGCCCTGCCCATTCCCTTCCTGCAGCCTGAAAACACCTCAGTCCTGGCACCAGCAAAATTCTGCCCCTTGCAGAGGGGTGAGGTTTCTGTGGGTGAGGATGGGGGGTCTGGGGAGCTCACATTACCACCTGCTGCCTCTGCCCAGCCCTGCTTGGTGTGAACCTGTGGCCAGCGGAGCCAGTGCCCCGATTTGTGCTGTGCCCTGACTGGGCTTTCTGCGAGTTCCTGCCCTGCCCGGCCAGCGAGGAGCCACAGACGGTGCTGCTGGATGAGCTCTGGGAGGGCCGTGAGTACGGGCTGGTTGTGACAGCCCAGCCAGGAGAGTACAGGTGCCTCCTCCCTGCTGTGTAGCCCTGGGGGGCTGCCTGCCCCAGCCCCATGCACCCATGTCCCCCTGACACCCCCCTGCCCTGCAGGTGCCGTACTGGGGAGGTGCTGAAGGTGACAGGCTTCCACAAGCAGTGTCCTGTGGTGGAGCCTGTGCGCAGGTGAGGACACCCCAATGCCTGTCCCTCACCTCAGGGAGCTGGGTTACAGGCAGGGTTTGACAGGAGGGTGCCAGTGACCCACTGTGTGTCCCTGCACCTCAGGGAGAGCCAGACACTGAGTGTGAGAGGTGAGAGCATCCCTGAGGAGCAGTTCTGCCAGAGCCTGTGCCGCACCCTCAGCCTGTGGCCGGGTGCTCGCCTGGTTGACTACGTCTGTGTGGAGAGCAGCCTGCTGGGTGAGTTCTTCTGAGCTGTCCAAATCCCCCTAAAAGTGTAGCTGGCACTGCATGGGGGTCTGCAGCCGATTCTGGCAGCTTTAACCTACTCGTGGTCCTGCTCCAGGTGACTCCTCAGGACCCTCTGCCCCCCACTACGAGGTGTTCCTGGAGCTGCAGGGCCTGCGGGACCTGTCGGAGGTGCAGCGCTACAAGGTGAGCAGGACACGGGCTCTGCTCTGGGGCTGAAGGACACAGCTGGTGTGGCAGTGTGGCACCAGCACAGGCCCTCTCCTTGCAGCTGGACCAGTGTCTCCAGGAGGATTTCCCCATCTACAAATCCTTCCGCTTCAAGGGCAGCATCGGGCCCCTGCGCCTGCACCTGGTGAGGCCCAGGAGCTTCACCCGGCTGCGGGAAGCACTGGGCTCCCCCGTGCCCATGCCCAGGGTCCTGCGTGAGGAGCAGCTGCTGCAGCTCATCCAGGGAGCAGTCATCTCCTAGGGCAGCCGTGGGGCCCCACAGCCCTTCCACCATGGCATGCACCCTCTGAGGAAGGGCCGTGTCCCTGGGGTGGGAGGGTGTGGGGACAAGGTGCTCATCCCCAAGGGCTTGCCTGAGTGGAGCAAATGGAGACAGTGAGCTTGACCATGATCCGTGGCAGCAGCTGGCACCACTCAGTGCTGCTGTGGAGGTGGAGCAGGAGCTTGGGAGCCTCAGGGGGCAGCTGCAGGACCCCCTCACTCAGTGCCTTGGCAGCACCTGCAGCCACAGTGTGGTATGTGCCTTTCCCAAGGGACACCACAGCCCATGGCTGATGCTCAGTGGAAACCTGCAGCAGCAGGAGGAGCAGCAGAGCCGTGCCTCATCACTGGGGCCCTGTGGCATTTTGTCCCCTGGCAGGGACACTGCAGGCAGGGCTCAGGGGGCTGCTGGTGGCAGGTGTCACAGAGCAGCCCCAGTGCATGTTTGTTGGTTTAAGAGTAAGCTCCGGTGAGGGCTGCTTTTAATGCTTTGGAAACCAAATGCAAAATAAAGGAGGATTATCTTTTTGAAATAAATAAAGGACCGCGCCCTGGGATTGATTTTTTTAGACTATTATTTTTAATCTTCATTAAAGAGATTGCTCAAGCAATCTGACTGCTCTGGGGGCTGAGGAGTTGCTGCTGTTCTCAGGGGTCCTGGGGAAGGGGCAGCCATGAATATTTAACCGGCTGAGCCCTCTGGGGGCACCAGGCTCTTTGTGCCTTTGAGGCACATGTGTACCCTCGGGAGGGACTGGTCATTTCCCCTCCTGCTCATTAAGGGTTATTTCCAGGGCTGGTGAGGGCGTGTGGGGCACCTGCTGTGCCGCAGCAGCTGCTGGTGGGCAGGAGATGATGTCTTGAGCAAGGCTCACACAAAGCAAAGCATCCCCCTCCAGGGATTAACCTGGCTGAGGCCTGCTGGAAAAACCTGGAGCAAAATTTCTGCTCCAGGTCGGGGAGAAGCTTTTCCTTGGGCTGAGAGCACCCCACAACAAAAGCCTGGAGCTCCGTGCGTGGCAGAGCCGAGCGGGGATCAGCGCTGGGCGGCTCTGCCTGCCCTGCCATGCCTGGGTACCACCCCGGTGGGAGGGGAGGTTGCTGGGTGGGACCCGCGGGGCAGAGCCAGGCTGCCGAGTGCTCGGCTGGCCCTGGATGCCAGCCTGCAGGCTGCAAGGTCGATTTGAGCGCCCGGCCGCAGGGAGCAGCTTGTTTGGGGTGCAGCCTCATTTGTGCTGCTGCTACCAAGGCTGCAGGGTGCGGGTGCCCGGCTGAAGGTGCCAGGCTGGGTTTGCGTGCCCGGCCGCGGGCTCGCCCGGGGTCCCACCGGGATGGGGCGGCTGCCGGGCCCGGGCGCTGCGGTGCTGGGCGGTGACCGGGGATGCCGGGGCGGTAGAAGGTGCCGGTGCCCGTGCCCGGTGCCCGTCAGCTGCATCCCGGAGCGAGGGGGCCGCGCCGTCCCCGTCCCCATCCCCGCCGCGTCCCCGCCCCCGGCCCGGCCCGTCCCCTCCTCCCGGCCGCGCCGCCTCCCGCCCGCTCCGCCACTGAGCCCGCAGCGGCGGCGGCGGCGGGCGCAGGCTCCGGGCGCCCCGGGGCCCCGCGGCGGCCGCTGCCCTGAGGCCGCGGGGGATGGCGGAGGGGCCCCGGGGCGCTCCGCCGCCGGGCTCGCCCCGCCCCGCCGCGCCGCTGCCCAACGGGCCCCGCGGCGGCGGCGGCGGCGGCGGCGGCAGCCCCGGCTCGGGCTCGGGCAGCAGCAGCCGCGAGGACTCGGCGGAGCGGAGCCCCGCGCCCGCCGCGCCCCGGGCCAGCATCATGAAGGTGAGAGCCCCGCACCGGCAGCGCACCGGGCCGGCCCCCCCGCGCCCCGGGCCCGGCACCTGCGCAGCGCCGGGTACCGAGCCGAGCCTCGCGTCCCCCCGCACCGTTCTGCCCGCCGCTCCTCGCTCCCCCGGTGCCCGTGCAGCGGCTCCGGGAGCTGCAGAGCAGCCGCATCCCCGGGCGGCCGAGGGTCGCCACCTGCCCGCGGTGCTGCTCACACCGGGACTGACACAGCGTCCCCGCGCCCTGCCCGGAACCAGGGTCCCCAAGGGCACAGTCTGGCCCGGCTCTGTGGAGTGTCCGTGGGTCGCGCTGTCAAGTGCCACGGCCACGCTGCAGCATCAGCCGCTCCCGCTCAGGACATCCCTGGGTTCCCGTGAGGAGATGCCCTCTCCCTCCCCTCGAGCAGCTTCTGCTCTCCCGGGCTCTCCTGACAAACGCTGAGCCTCGGGCCTGGCCTGGCCAGCCTGCAGTCTGCTCCCAACACCCGGTGCTGCCGGGCCGTGCTGGGGCCGGGCTCCAGGGAGGGTCTCGGGGGTCTCCCACCTGGGTGGGCAGCGGATCACACGTGTGCTTTCCTAATGAACGCCCCTGATTGTGCTGATGCCAGCGCTACTCGCTGACACAATAGGTCACGTCCGCCCGGGACTCGCCTCCCTGCTCCCGGCAGCCTATTTTAAGCTGGGATTGCTCCGGTGCTATTAATACCCCGTGAGGGGGCTGTTTCCGTGGTGCCCCAGCCCCACTGTTCCGTCCCTGGGATCCAATTTTCTGGGCGAGCAGTGTCAGGACCCCGAGTTCTGCCCGGGCTCTCGCTGCAAACTGTTGCGGGGGCGGCCGGGATTGCCCACGCGGGGCGGGCACGGAGCTCTGCCGGTGCTGCTGCCGGTGCTCCGTCTGTGCCCGCCTTCCTTGGGGACACTGCCAGCGTCTCCTGCTCCTACCGGGACGGAGCAGCATCCTTCCCTGCCCAGGGACCCTCCGTGGGCACAGCGGGATGGGGGTGGTGAAATCCCGCTCGCTGCCGGGCCGGACACATCGCTGTCACCACCTGCGTCACCGCGGGATGCGGCCTCACGTGAAGGCCGGGTGGCCCAGGGTCAGGGCTGACCTGAGGGAGGTCAGACCCGAGCAGTGTCCCCAGCTTGTGCTGATCCTCTGTGCATCTCCGAGCCCATCCGGGGCCTGAGAGGCAGCGGAGGCACTTGTGGGAAGAGCTGCCGGCTCTGTTGTTTTTTGGGATTTCCAGAAAAGGCTGGAGGAGTGAATCTGAAAGTGCGACTCGCAGGGGCCTGGGGCAGCGGGGCTCAGAGCTGTCCCCTGCAGTGTCCCTGTGCCCTGGCTAGGGGTCCTGCTCCCTTCTTTCTTCAGCCTGAAAGCAGAGGGGGCTGGGGGTCCTGTGCGCTGGGAGGATGCTGGAGAGGGTATTGGACCTGCAGGATGTGTCCCTTCCCCAATATTGTCCCCTGAGCCCCTTTTCCATCGTGTGCCATCCCCAGGAGCTCCGTGGTGCCTCTGCCGGGATCTGACTCCATGGCCCCTCGCCGGGAGTGGCAGCTGGTGCCGCGGGGGGTGGATGTGTCAGTCGCTCTCTTCTTGGCAGGGAACGAACGACAGAAAAGCCCTGACTGTGCCTGGTCTCCCACTGCCTCAGCTCCGGGGCTGCTGCCCGCCTGCACCCCTGCCCACGCTGCCCACACTGGGATAGGGGTGGTGGGGACACCCGGGACATTCAGCTGCAGATGGATCACACAGCAGCCAGATAAAGGGGGATAAAGGGGAGGGAGGGACAACTGATGGGCTCCTCTCCATCCCCTGCTTTGAGAGCGGGTTGTGGGGCCGGTAAGCGTGGCTGTCACGTGGAGGCTGAGATTAGGGCAGCAGCACTCACCAGGGCACTAATGCAGGAGATAATTGGCTGAAGAGGTGCTTAACACACGCTGCAGAGCTGGGCAGGACAGGCAGCTGGGCTGGAACGTGCCCTCCGTGCGAGCCCACGCTCACCGCTGGCATCGTGGTTGGCATCGGTGCCGTGGTCTGTGCTTTGAGCCCTGCCTACTCCCTGCCAGCTCGGTGGCACCGTGAGCAGGATCCCTGCTCTGGCTGCAGCTCTGCCCTCTGTCTGGGGGTGTTCTGTGCTGTCATGGCCATGGGTGCCGTGTCCTCTTTGCTCCACTGCTGCCTTACCCATCCCCTGCTCCTGCTGCGCCTCGCCCAGCACTTGTTGGGTTGAAGATCCCCTGGAACAGCCTGGAAGGGAGCAGAGACTGTTCCCTGCCATCCCCCAGGAGGATGTTCCCTGGGCTGCCGGGGAGCAGAGACTGTTCCCAGCCATCCTCCTGCGCTGAGGAGCGTAGGGCAGCTGCAGACGGGAAACTCCTCGCGTTCCCTGCTCGCTGCTCGCCCGTGCAGGGGGAGAAGCAGAACCTGAATGCTGCAGGGCGCTCCTGGGTTTGTGCCACACATCTGCACCCCAAAGCGCTGCACGGGCACCACATCCCCCGTGTGAGCCTGGCAGGGTGGGGGGCTGCAGGGAGGGCGTTGGGGCTCTCACCCCGAGCCGGGGTGCTCGGGGCACGGCTGGGGTGTGTCTGGCTGCCTGCGGCGGGCACAGCTGGAGCAGGTCCGTGCCGCTGGGTGCACGCAGGCCCCCCGCCCGTGTTTCCTTTCCGGATGGATTTCCTGTTTTCGGCTGTGGGGCCCGGTGCGGAGCGGCGCGGGGTGGGTGCGCCGGGCGGGGAGCGGAGAGGGGCGGGGGTCGGCGAGGGGCGGCCCCCGGTGCCCATGGAGGGGCTGCGGCTGCCTCTCAGTGGGGCGCTCAGATTGCAGCGTGCAGGAATCGCAGGAAGCATCCGGCGTCCAGTGGTTCCCCGCACGGCTGGCCGATGGGGGGACCTGACGCTGAGCGCCCGCCGACCCGGGATGCTGGCACCGAGGCAGAGCCCTGGAGCTCGGCCAGCTCCCTGGAGCGATCTGGCAGCGGGAGGATGCGAGCAGCCACCACATCCGAGCTCCAGGATGGGAGGATGTGCCTGGCTCTAACAAGGGGCTGAGGGCTGTGCTGGTTCCTCCTTCCCTGGGCATCCTTGGAGGATTCCCCGTTCCCCGGGGAAACCGTACATCCATTTGTGTGACTTATCCAAATGCCCTTGGCTGTGGCTGCCTGACCCCGTGGGGCAGATCCTGACTCTCCAGACCAGGCATGGGATGTGCTTGGCCTGTGTGGGAGCTGTGGAAGCTCTCAGGGCACTGGAGGGGAGCAACCCCTCACCTCCAACCTGGGCAACTGAGCAGGACCTGCCCCTGACAGAGACACCACCAGATTAGAGGTGACTCACCATAATCTTGAAGAAGTGGATTAAATCTCCTCCTACTGTGCTACTTAATGAAATCCATCCCATAATACACTCCTGGCCCTGCTGTTCCCCCTTATCCCCTGCCAGCCCCGTGGCAGCTGGGTCTCCCCTCCCCGTGGGGAGGCAGGGCAGAGTGTGGGCACAAGGTGCTGGCAGCAAACAGCCCATGCCATGGTGACCCTGCGCTCTGTGGGACACGGCTGTGACTGTCCCCAGCATGTGGCACTGGCAGGAGCTGTCCTGTCCCACTCCTCACAGAAGAGTGGGGGATCTCTCTTGGGCTCCCTGCTGGTGCATCACACACTGGGTGTCTGTTTTCCTCTGCTCCCCAGGCCAAGGAGACAGGGGCTGTGCTGCTTGGCTGTGCCTGGGAGGGTGAGCAAGCAGCGGGGAAGGATCCAGCTCAGGGCCAGGAGCAGGAAGGAAGGAAGGAAAGCAGAGTTAAAATAAGCCAGGCAATGAGCTGTGAGGGAAGCCAGGGCTGGAGCTGGCTCCCAGCCCCCAGAAGAGGGGTGGACTGGAGCGGACTGGGCTCAGCGTGGTGCTGGGGTGGGGGCACCATGGGGCAGGAGGATGCCAGGAGCAGAGGGGCAGACTGGGCTCAGCGTGATGCTGGGGCACCCTGGGGCAGTGCTGGGGTGGGGGCACCATGGGCAGGAGGATGCCAGGGGCAGATGGGGCACTGCTGCTGCCTGGCTGTCCCTGACTGATGGCTCTGCCCCTTTCCCACCCTGGCAGGACGGCTCTCGGCAGAGGCCCCCACACAAGAAGAAGACTGTGTCCTTCAGCTCCATGCCCAATGACCGCAAGATCAACAGCACAGCTGCCTGCATCTCCCTGATGCTGGAGGGCTGCGAGCTGAAGAAGGTGCGCTCCAACTCGCGCATGTACAGCCGCTTCTTCGTGCTGGATGCCGACATGCGCTCCGTGCGCTGGGAGCCCTCCAAGAAGGACTCTGAGAAGGCCAAGATTGAGATCAAATCAGTCAAAGAGGTGAGGGTGGGCAAGAAGACGCCAGTCCTGCGCAGCAATGGGCTCTCTGATCAGTTCCCCGACGAGTGCGCCTTCTCCATCATCTACGGGGACAACTACGAGTCCCTGGACCTGGTGGCCAGCTCGGCAGATGTGGTGAGTGCCTGGGTGATGGGGCTGCGCTATCTGGTGTCCTACGGGAAGCACAGCCCTGAGGCACCTGGGACCGGCCACCCCAGCCTCCGGACGTCCTGGATCTCCTCCGTCTTCGACCTGGCTGACCTGGAGAAGTCTGGCCGCATCCCCGTGTCCCGGGCTGTGCAGCTGATCAAAGCACTCAACCCTGGCATGAAGACCTCCACCATCGAGCTGAAGTTCAAGGAGCTGCAGAAGGCCAGCGAGCGTCCTGGCACGGAGGTGGCCTGCGACCTCTTTGTGGAGGCATACTGCGAGCTCTGCACGCGCCCTGAGATCTTCTTCCTGCTGGTCCAGTTCTCCAGCAACAAGGAATACCTGGGTGTGAAGGACCTGCTGATGTTCCTGGAGGTGGAGCAGGGCATGGAGGGGGTGACAGAGGAGAAGTGCTTGGAGATCGTCAGCAAGTACGAGCCCTCCAAGGAGGGCCGGGAGAAGGGCTACCTGGCCATTGACGGCTTCACACGATACCTGCTCTCTGCTGACTGCTCCATCTTTGACCCCCAGCACCGCAAGGTCTGCCAGGACATGGCCCAGCCCCTCTCCCACTACTACATCAGCTCTGCCCACAGCGCCTGCCTGCTGGAGGACAACTTCTGGGGCCGCTCAGACATCAGTGGCTACATCAGCGCCCTGGGCCTGGGCTGCCGCAGCATCGAGCTGGTGCTGTGGGACGGCCCCGATGGTGAGCCCGTGGTCTACACCAGCCCCTCGGCCGCCTCCTGCGTGCCCTTCCGTGCCGTGGTGGGGCTGATCGACCAGCACGCCTTCACTGCCTCGGCCTACCCCCTGATCCTGTGCCTGGTGGTGCGCTGCTCAGCCCCCCAGCAGCGCCTCGCTGCCCAGTGCCTGCGCAAGACCCTCGGCGAGAAGCTGTACCTGGAGCCCCCCAACCCCGTGGCCTCGTACCTGCCCTCCCCCGAGGAGCTCAAGGGCCGCATCCTCATCAAGGGCAAGAAGCTGCCGCCCACCTGCGAGGACAGCGAGGGCGAGGTGTCGGACGAGGAGGAAGGCTGGGAGTTGGCGCGGAGACTGGGCCAGGAGGACCGGGAGGCACCAGAGGGAGGCGGCCTGCGGCGGGTGCGCCTCAGCCGCGAGCTCTCGGAGCTGGTGAGCCTCTGCCAGGCTGTGCCCTTCCAGGACTTTGAGAGCTCCAGGCGCGGGCAGCGCTACTGGGAGATGTGCTCCTTCAGCGAGGTGGAGGCGGGACGCTTCGCCAACGAGTGTCCGGCCGAGCTGGTCAGCTACAACAAGCGCTTCCTGTCCCGCGTCTACCCCAGCCCCATGCGCATCGATGCCAGCAACATGAACCCCCAGGACTTCTGGAAGTGCGGCTGCCAGATGGTGGCCATGAACTACCAGACGCCAGGGCTCATGATGGACCTGAACGCGGGCTGGTTCCGGCAGAACGGTGCCTGTGGCTACGTCCTCCGCCCCGCCATCATGCGGGAGGAGGTCTCCTACTTCAGTGCCAACGCCAAGGACTCCCTGCCCGGCGTGCCAGCCCAGCTTCTACACCTCAAGGTCATCAGCGGGCAGAACCTCCCCAAGCCCAAGGGCTCGGGCGCCAAGGGGGAGGTGGTGGAACCCTACGTGTGCGCTGAAATCCATGGCATCCCGGCCGACTGCGCCGAGCACCGCACCAAGACCGCCCTGCAGAGCGGGGACAACCCCATCTTCGACGAGAGCCTGGAGTTCCAGATCAACTTGCCCGAGCTGGCCGTGCTGCGCTTCGTGGTGCTGGACGACGACTACATCGGGGATGAGTTCATTGCCCAGTACACCATCCCCTTCGAGTGCCTGCAGCCCGGCTACCGCCACGTCCCCCTGCAGTCGCTGGCCGGGGAGCCCCTGCCCCACGCCACCCTCTTTGTGCACGTGGCCATCACCGATCGCCGTGGCGGGGGCAAGGGGCACCGCCGGGGGCTGGCGGGGCGCCGGGGACGCCGGGTCAGGGAGTACACCTCCACCAAGGCCACCGGCATCAAAGCCATCGATGAGGTCTTCAGGACGGCCACCCAGCCGCTGCGGGAGGCCACGGACCTGCGGGAGAATGTGCAGGTAGGACCCTGCAGAGGCAATGGGGGACTTGGGTTCTTCAGGGGAGGATGGGGCTGTCCCCCTTTTCCTGGGGGATGTGAGAGAGGATGAGGAGCAGAGAGCTGTGGGAAATGGGAGGTGTTCCTGGGGGTCCGCCCAGCTGCACTCCTGACACTGGGCACTGCTCTCTGCAGAATGCATTGGTGTCCTTCAAGGAGCTGTGTGGGCTGACACCCGCTGCCAACATGAAGCAGTGCATCCTGACGGTGTCCACGTGGCTGCTGCACAGTGACAGTGCGCCCAGCGTCACCCTGAACCTGGCAGAGCAGTACCCACCCATGGAGGCCCAGGGGCCCATCCCCGACCTGCTGCGCAAGGTCCTCACCGCCTACGAGACGGTAAGTGCCACCCTGCCAGGGCCTGGCCCCTTGGGGACACTCCCTGGCATCACTGGCACTGGGACCAGCACCCACTGCTGCTGCAGGTTCTATGGGATGAACCTGAGTAGGCTTTATGGGATGAACCCAGGCAGATTTTATGGGATGAACCCAGGCAAGTTTTGTGGGGTGAACCTGAGTAGTTTTTGTGGGATGAACCCAGGCAGGTTTTGTGGGGTGAACCTGAGTAGTTTTTGTGGGGCAAACCTGAGTAGTTTTCGTGGGATGACCCCAGGCAGGTTTTGTGGGATGAACCCAGGCAGGTTTTGTGGGATGGATCACAAGGTCCAAGGATGGGGAACCCTGAACTCCCTGTACCCATCCTGGGGCAGGGGGCTGCATGGTGGCTGCCCAGGAAGGAATCTTGCCAAGGCACAGGCTTGCCCTGAGCAGTCTGACCCTGGGACACTACAGCCCTGTGTCTGCACTGCTTGTGCCTCACCCGGATCCCACTAGGTGGGAGAAATCCCATTAATAGCCACAGCCAGAGCTGCTTCCTTCTTTTGTGTTGAAGGGAACCTGGCCATTGGCCACGTGCTGCTCACACCATACCCGTGGGGTGGGAAGGGCCAGACCCCGGGCACTGTGCTGGTGCAGAGGGGCATCCCCTGCTGAGCCCTGTGTCCCCATCCACCTGGCCAGGGGACACAGGGCCAGGGCTGCCCAGCTGCTCACATTTCCCCTCTCCCCAGATGATCCAGACCAGCAGGACCCTGATCGAGTCTGCCGACGCCGTGTACGGGAAGCTGATCCAGGCACAGCAGGCAGGTGGGTCCTGGAGGGCAGCCCCAGCTCCACCACGGCTCTGGCACGTCCTGGGGGGCTCAGGGCTTCCTGTACCGGGGCAGGCTGTGGGTGGGTGGGCTGCAGAGCTGTGTGGTAGGGAGCAAGCAGAGTGGGGGAGGCTGATGAGGAAGCGGGGAAGAGTCATTAGCTGTCAAACGCCAGAACATAATTAGTGCCAGAAATAACAGGCTGGGGCTGACAGCAGAAATGGCAACTGAGTGCTAAGACTTCCCAAACACATGGCAGAACCCACACAGGCAGGTGCTGCTGCTGCCTGCCCTGGCCCTCCCTGCAGGTGCCCCCACTCTGGGACCTCTGGCCCCACTGTTGGCTGGGACCCCACTGGGACAGTCCCCCCAGCTCCAGGGTCTTGTGTGGGCTCCCTGTGGGGCTGGGAGAGCGTCAGGAGCAGGAGAGGCTTGGGAAGAAGGAGGGAGCCCTGCTCTGCTGTCCTTGCCATGCCAGCATCCATGTTTGTTCTCTGCCCACGCTGCAGAGGGAAATCTCCCCAAACTCTTGGCCCAGCTCTGCCACTGCTGGGAAGGGCCAGACCCTGGGCACCAAGCTGGAGAGGCTTGGGAAGAAGGAGGGAGCCCTGCTCTGCTGTCCCTGCCATGCCAGCCCTGCTGCCAGCAGCCGTGTTTGTTCCCTGCCCACGCTGCAGACGGAAATCTCCCCAAACTCTTGGCCCAGCTCTGCCACTGCTGCCAGCCCTGGGGGAGTGGAGTAGTGGGGCACAGGCTGCAGCAGGGCACAGATTGGTGCTGTGCCCTCCTGCATTGCAGGAGCAGGGGCATTCTGGGCTGGGCAGCCCCTCGGGGTGGTGGCAGCAGCACTTTGGCAGCTGCATCCCCCACCCCATGCCCTAGTGCTGCCTGCTTTCACCCCGGCCGTGCTGGGGACGGGCTGCTGTGGTGCTGGTACCCGGCTGGCAGGAGCTGGGCCCCGGGGAGCTGCAGGGATGTGGGCGGGCTGATTGGCAGCACCGGGGCGAGGGAGCTGCGTGGGAGCCCTGGCGTGGGCCACGAGCCGCTGCTGCGTCACCAGGGGTAAATATAGCACCCACTCTGGGGGTGGCACAGCCATGGGGGGCTCTGAGTGCCCTCCAGATGGGCCATGGAGTGCAGGAGTTGTGCTTCTGCCCAGGGGCTTCACTGCCTTGCCAGACCTTGTGGTGTCTGGGTCCAGAACGGCCCCAGGGTGCAGCTGGTTGTTGTGCTGGGATGGTGGGGGGTCCCATCATTTGAGGTGTGGAGGACTCTTGAGGCTGCTGGGGCAGTGGGGAGCCCACCCAGCCTGCAATCCCATGGTGGGCAAAGGGCATCCCTCTGGCTTGGTCGCTGTTGGCCAGGGGTGGTGGCTGCCCCCATGCCAGCGTCCCTGAGCCCCTGTGCCGTCCATCAGGGATGGATTTCCACAAGGAGCTGCATCGCATCGAGACCAAGGAAGGGCTGCGGGGCCGCAAGCTGCAGAAGGCGCTGGAGAGCTTCGCCTGGAACATCACTGTCCTCAAGGTGAGCGGCGAGGGCTGCGGGGACAGCCCTGCTCTGCCCTGCCCTGCCCTGCCCAGCCCTGCTCTGCCCACCCTTCCCCTTTCCCCTTTCCCCTTCCCCTTTCCCCTTTCCCTTTCCCCTTTCCCCTTTCCCCTTCCCCTTCCCTGTCACCTCCTGTCCCCACAGCCCGATATCTCGTCCCCAGGGCCAGGCTGACCTCCTCAAGCACGCCAAGGCGGAGGCTCTGGACAACCTGTGGCAGATCCACAACGCGGGCCAGTCGTGCGGCATCGGCAGGAACGGCTCAGCCTCGCCCGAGCCCTCCCGGCTGCCGGCCCCGCTGGAGCCCATCCCCGAGACAGACGGAGGCGGCGACCCCGCGTCCTGCTGACCCCGGCCCGGGGCTCGGGGCCCGGACTGAGCAGCCCTGGGCACAGGGACCGGGAGCAGGGAGCCCCAGCCTGCCTGGGCAGGGTCTGTGAGCTGGGTGCCCTGCGCTGCTGAGCTTGGGGAGAAATGTCCCTGCTCTCTCATGCCCTGCCGAGCTCACAGAGGACTCATCCATCCCTTCCATCTGATTCTGGAGCCAGATCTCTGCCCAGTGCCCGTGTGCATGTACCCCCAGCCTGCTGTGCCAGATGCCACTTGGAAAAGCAGCTCCTGCCCACCCTCCCCAGGGCTTCAGGTTTGGCCTCCACCAGCCCTGGGGAAAAGCTGGCTGGCAGAAGGATCCTGGCTGCTCCTGTCACCTCCACAGCATCCCTGGGGTCCCCACCATGCAGAAGGGCTGGGAGGCTCTCTGGTGCAGCAGATGTAGGGCCAGGCTGTCCCTGGACAGCAGATGTGGCTGCTGGCACCAGGGACGTGTTTGGGTTCATCCCCAGGGCAGGGGAGTCGAGCACAAGCAAAGGCTGGAGGTCAGGCTGGGGCTGTGGAGTGTTATAAAGAGTGCCAGAGCCTCCCTGGTGCCCTGTGGCTCCCTCTGTGCCAGGCACAGCACCACCATGGGATGGTGTCACCAAAGGGGATGGAGGGTGGCACTGGTACAGGTCACTGGTGGCACCGGGTACAGGACCCTGGTGGCACTATCCCTCCCTGGCACTGGGTACAGGACCCTGGTGGCACTGAGTACAGGACACTGGTGGCACTGAGTACGGGACCCTGGTGACACTATCCCTCCCTGGCATGGGTACAGGACCCTGGTGGCACTGGGTACAGGACCCTGGTGACACTATCCCTCCCTAGCATGGGTACAGGACCCTGGTGGCACTGTCCCTCCCTGGCACCGGGTACAGGACCCTGGTGGCACTATCTCTTCCTGACACTGGTACAGGACACTGGTGGCACTGTCCCTCCCTGGCACAGGACCTTGGCGGCACTATCCCTCCTTGGCACTGGGTACAGGACCCTGGTGACACTATCCCTCCCTGGCACAGGACCCTGGTGGCACTGGGTACAGGACCCTGGTGGCACTGTCCCTCCCTGGCACCGGGTACAGGACCCTGGTGGCACCATCCCTCCCTGGCACCAGCCGAGCACAGGGTGACAGCTCCCCATGGCTCCCCACGTCAGTCGGGGAGCTGTGAAGCTGCTGGCACCCCTTTGTTCGGGGGGTTAATTAGCCTAATGGGGATGTGAGCAGCGGCCAGCGCTGACCTTCAGCCCTTTGTGCCAGCCCAGCAGCGCAGCCCGTGGGCAATTATGGCCTCATTAGTGCCAGGCACCCCTTGCAGTGAGCACCCTCACAATGGGGAGCTGCAAATGAGGGGAAAGGCCTGCATGGTCTCCGGGCTACCGCGTCTCCCGGACACTCGCTGCTCCCGCTGGCCCAGGTATTTTTGGCAGCCCCATTGTGCCGGGCCCTATAAAGGGGCGGTGGCAGTGCGGGGTGCTGTGCTGCCGATGGGACATGCCCCAGAGCTGCTCGGCCATATGAAGACCCCAGCAAGGATGGAGGTGCCCAACAGCAAGGTGGGGCTGGGGGGCTGCAGCCCCTGGGGATGGGTGGGAGGTCAGGATGTTGGGCTGGGGGTGTGGGAGGAACTGGCTGGTTTCTTGGGAAGCTCCGAGTGTGCAGCAAATCCCTGGGAATCCCTGACTGATGGGGGGAATGCTTGGGAGGGAGCTGGGCATGCAATTCCTGCAGCATGGGTGCTTTCAGGGCTCGTTCTGTAGCACTGGGCAGCGAGAGGAGGGAGTTTGTGAGCTGGAGCAGGGCAGGGGTGGGGTGAGGACACTCACATCTGGCTGGACACAGGTGAGGTGCAGGACGGGTGTGGTGAGAACACCCACATCTGGCTGGGGCACAGATGAGCCGCAGAGCAGGGGTGCAATGAGCACACCCACATCTGGCTGCTGGCTGGACACAGGCAGTGAAGGGTGAGGCTCCAGGTGCACCTCGGGTGTGGGGCTGAGCCAGGAGGGCAGGGGGCAGTTGAACACCACAGAGAGGGGACAGTCGTGGCTCGGGCAGTCCCCATCCCTGCCCTGTCACTGTCACTGCCCTAACGCTGCCCGTTCTCTGGCAGCCCCAGCGAGCTGCCTGCCTCCTGCTGCTGCTCCTGCTCTGCTCCCTGGCCGCTGCCCGGCAGAACCTGCCCCACTGCTGCCGGCAGAAAACCTGCTCCTGCCGCGTCTACGACCTCCTACACGGCATGGGCAACCACGCCGCCGGCATCCTCACGCTGGGCAAGAGGAAGAGCGTCCCCCTGGCTTTCCAGAGCCGCCTCTACCGCCTGCTCCACGGCTCCGGCAACCACGCTGCGGGCATCCTCACCATGGGCAAGCGCGGGCAGCCCTCGGGCACCGCCTGCCCCGATGTGTTGGGCTGCCCTGCGGGCACGGTCACCCAGCCCACAGCGGTGCCACGGGGCGCTGCCACCAGCCTTGAGAGTCCCAGGGAGTGCCAGGGACACTCAGGGAAGGACCTGAGTGCCAGCCAGGGGGCTGCAAGGAGCTTTTATTGAATGGGATGGGGGCAGCGGGACACACAGAGGGGGTCCCTGTCAGGACGGGCTGCGGGCACACACAGCCGAGCTCGGTGTAAATAGCACTTTTAGATACCTCCTCCCTGCCCTGGCCCTGGCCCAGCCTGCTCAGGGCACCGCGGGCACCGCGGCCTTTTACAATAAATGGTAGCCTGATGTCAGCCGGCTCTGCTGTGTCTCTGGGGAGGGTCGGGCCGGGACAGCTCGGTGCGGGGAGAGCTCGGTGTGAGGGGAGCTCGGTGCGGGCACAGCTCGGTGTGAGGGTAGCTCGGTGCGGGGAGAGCTCGGTGTGAGGGGAGCTCGGTGCGGGCACAGCTCGGTGCGGGGACAGCTCGGTGCGGGCACAGCTCAGTGCGGGCACAGCTCAGTGCGGGGACAGCTCGGTGCGGGGGCAGCTCGGTGCGGACACAGCTCGGTGCGGGCACAGCTCGGTGTGAGGGGAGCTCGGTGCGGGCACAGCTCGGTGCCGGAGCGAGTTCCTTCCCCCGCGGGGCTGGGACTGGGCGTACCCGCGGCGCTGCCCCGGTGTGCGCCCGTGTGCGGTACCAGGACAGAGTTCACCCGAGGTGCGGCGCTTTCCGCTCCATCTGCAGCCCCCGTGCGCCCCAGAGGGCCGGGGCTGAGCGGCTCCCGTGACCGGGCAGCTCCCGGTGCCACCAACCCCGAGCCCCCCCGGGCCAGCCCGCCGTGCCCGCGGGTGCCCGACGGGGCCGAGGCCCCTCCCGGTGGCGGGGCGTGGCGGGGGCGGGGCGGGAGCCCCGGGCGGGCCGGGATCAGCCCGCGGTGCTGCGGAGGGCCCGGGGGCGGCGGAGGCAGCCCGGCAGGTGGGGCGGGCCGGGCCGGCCTGTGGGGCGGGACGATGCCGGTGATGAAGGGGCTGCTGGCGCCGCAGAACACCTTCCTGGACACCATCGCCACCCGCTTCGATGGCACACGTAGGGCTGCGACGGGACCGGGGAGGGGCCGTGGGGGGAACCGGGTGGGGAAAGCCGGTGCTCGGCAGGAGACGGGAACGGGACGGGGAGCGCCCGGCACCGCTGACCCGGTGCTCGGCTACCCACGCGCTGTGCGGGACCGTCCCGTGCTGGGCTCGGTGCTCCGGTACTCCCGTGCCCGTGTCCCGGGCCGCCCCGGTGCCGCTCGGTGTCGCCGCGGCCGCGCTC
The DNA here is from genome assembly GCF_047830755.1 of Zonotrichia albicollis. Classification (NCBI taxonomy): domain Eukaryota; kingdom Metazoa; phylum Chordata; class Aves; order Passeriformes; family Passerellidae; genus Zonotrichia; species Zonotrichia albicollis. Next base: position 3,201,375 of record NC_133841.1, on the reverse strand, counting down.
AGCACCAGGGACAGATCGCGGTGCCTGCGGGAGCACCGGAGAGGGCACGGTCGGTTCCAACACGCCCCGGCTGACCCGGGATCCCCAGGCCCCCGTCCCGTGCTCCGGGGCTGCCGGCGTCTCCGGGCGCTGAGCTGCTCCCGGTGTCCATGTGCCGGGCCGGGATGGGCTGAAGCCGGCATGGGTTGAAGCCGGGATGGGTTGAAGCTGGGATGGGTTGAAGCTGGGATGGATTGAAGCCGGGATGGGTGATACCCGGTGCCACATGCCACCAGCACTGCTGGCACCATGAAGCCACCCAGGGATGGGCTGTGCTCATGACTGATCCCAGCTTTCCTTCAAAAGCACCAGCAGCAGGTGTGTCCCGGGCCAGCTGCCTGCCAGGCTGAGCATCTCCTCCCTTGCTGGGAGAGACTGGCACGGAGATGGCACTGGGAGCCTGCAGCTACCTCGCAGGGCACTGTGGAGGCACTCGGAGCACCCTGAGCATGTGTTTGCTGCCATGCTGCCATGCCTCTGAGCCTGGAGTGACACAGTCCTGGTGGCACAGGGGGTCATTTACCCAGGGAAGCTGAAATTTGGGATGTTACCCTTGGGGCTGCAATGTGTGAGAAATCTCTGTTCCCCTTCTCTTACTGAGCTGTGCCTGGAGGGGACAGGGCAGAGCCACATGTGCCTCGTGGTGCTGATCCCACTGTCCCTCCAGAGGGGCAGAGCTCATGGACCAGGCTCTCCAAGGGAAGCTGCCTGCAACACCAGGACCAAAACCTTAGGAATTTGCCCCAGAGAGCCTGGCATTGCCTGCAGTACCCTGGCAGTCTCCTGTCCAAAGCTGCCCAACCACCTCTGCCGGGCACTTTTAAACAGTGCGGGGCTTTGTGGCTTTGATGTGCCTCTTATCGGCTTTATCTGCCATGGAGAGGGGTTTAGGGCATTGATACTCCGTGGGGAGTTAACCCTGCCTGTGCCAGGCAGCTGCAGCTCTGGGCCCCGGGGCACCCAACCAGGCTCAGTGCCCACCATGGCTGGGGTCTGCCAGCCTGCCAGGGCCACATCCTCCAGCTCAGCCAGCCACTCCCAAATGCAAACCCTTGTTTTCTGTTCTAATAACACATCCTGGATATCACCATAATCCCGGCTTCCCAGAGCCAAAATCTGGCCTTAGTCACAGCTTCAGGCTATTTTTGCTTCTCCCAGCTAATCCTGAGCTGAGCTGTGCTGTGGTGGCCCCACGGCACCTCCAAAGGCAGGGCTGCCTGGGGATGCCTCCCCTCTCTCCCACAGCCTCTTGCTGCCTTTGCCTGGCCCTGGCACCACTCTGCCCATGCTGTGCAGGTGCTGGCATCACCGTGGGCTCATTTCTTCTGTGAGAGGGGCAGAGCACACCCACCTGGCACCACTCTGCCCGTGCTGTGCAGGTGCTGGCATCACTGTGGGTCCTCTCTACTGTGAGAGGGGCAGAGCACATCCACCTGATCCTGGCTGTGTGATGCAAAGGTTCTGGGCTGGGCAGCACCAGAGAACAATTTGGGGCTGTGAATACCCTGATCTGACCCTGGTTCCACCACAGTCCATGCCAGCTGCACACCCACTCCCTTGGCACCCTGCTAACATGAGCCCCTCTGTCCCACTGTGGGGCAGGGCTGGGGGTCAGATCAGCTCCTCTGTGACTGGGCAGGGCATGGGGCTGGCAGCACTTTGCTGTGGCTGGTGCCACCTCCCACCACCAGGGCTGGGTGATGCTGGGGATGCTCTGTGCTGCTGAGAGGATGAGGATGCTGCAGTTCATCCCTGGCACTGCCCCTGGATGGTTTTTCTCCCACGCTCTCAGCTGGTTTCTCAGCACCCCACACCTCTGGGGATCTCAGCACTACAGCTGGGCACCCCTGGGCTGGGCACGCCCAGCTGGGAGCTGCTGCTCCCACTAAGCTCCCTGAGCCCTGGCAGAGTGGCAGATGGTGAGGGGGAGGCGTGAGCTGCCTCGCGTGGGTGATGGGGGCCAGAGACAGACCCAGCCTCCTTCCCCTTCCACCGCACGGGGCTGGGGTCCTGCTGGGCTGGGCAGGGGTGAACAAGCTCTGGGAGCAGCTAGGGACAGCCAGCAGCCACATGGAGCTCTGGCTTCACCTCCCAGAGCGGGGCTGGGAGTGCTGTGCTGCTGTTTGTGCCCCCTGAGGTGGCCCCAAGGCCTCGGGGGCAGCTGTGTCTCCTTTCAGACAGCAACTTCATCCTGGCCAACGCTCAGGGCCGCTGTGGCTTCCCCATCGTGTACTGCTCCGATGGCTTCTGCGACCTCACCGGCTTCGCGCGCACCGAGGTCATGCAGAAGAACTGCAGCTGCCGCTTCCTCTGCGGGGCTGACACCAGCGAGCCCGCCCTGCAGGGCATCGAGAAGGCCCTGGACAGCAGGCAGGAGTACCAGACTGAGGTCTGCTTCTACAAAAAGAGTGGTGAGTGACACGTGGGGCTGGGTACGGGCCACGGCTGCTAGTCGGATTTGGCCCCGTTGTGGTCTCATGGTGTCTCGGTTTGGAAAGACAGGAGTCTGCTAAGGCAGGCAGGAGCCTCCCCTGACATGGAGAATGTGAACCCTCCCCACCCCTCTGATTTGCTATAAATTTTAAATTAAGGGCTCTCAGGCAAAAAATATGGGAGCAGGAAATAACAGTTCTTCAATAGGGAAGAAAATAAAAGGATAAAATAAACACTGCAGTGAACTATACCAACACTGACAGTCAGAACCCAACCTGACACCCTGTGGGTCAGGGTGGTGGCAGCAGTCCCATTGGAATTGTGGCTGCAGCCCTCCTGCAGTGGTTCTGCTGGAGCAGGGATCCTGTAGAAAGGTGCAGTCTCTTCCTCTGAAGATCCAGTGGAAGAGGCAGCTGTTCCTCTGGGAATCCAGTGCAGAAGCTGTGTTGGTGTTCCAGAATCTCCAGATTATATCCAGGCAGGAATGCTTGGCTCCTCCCTCTGGGCTCACATCTCCCAGTTGGATGCTGTAGTTCTTATCAGCCATGCAGGGACATTCAATAGCTGTTATCAGCAGGTGTGCCCTCAGAGGGAGGAGTGATTGTGATCACTGAGAGAGAGATAAGGCAAACTGCCCACTTGACAAAAGACAGCTGCCATACAGATGGCAATAGAACACATCCTGCCTTGCAATCTGGACCACCTGGCCTGGGGGAAGCTGCTGACCACTGAGGGAGCTGCCCCTGCCCTCACCAACTCTCTCCTGCACCCAGGAGCTGCCTTCTGGTGCCTGCTGGACATCATGCCCATCAAGAACGAAAAGGGGGAGGTGGTGCTCTTCCTCTTCTCCTTCAAGGACATCACAGAGAGCCGAGGCAGGAGCTGCCCTGGTGACAAGAAAGAGGGTGAGCCGTGGCTGTAGAATGTGAGCAGTGTGAGCAGTGGGCATGTGGCAAAGGGGCTCCCTGTTCCCTGGTGGGGAACAGCACTAACTCAGCATGCCTTGTTCACTGCAGAGAAGCAGACGAGTGAGAAGCAGAGGAGCAAGAAGCCTGGCAGCTCCCACCTGAGGGCTGCACGGAGGCAGGGCCGGACCATGCTGCACCAGCTCAGCAGCCAGTTTGCCCGCAGGGACCGTGGAGAGATGAAAATCAACCGTGTAAGGACCTGAGGACCCCCAGTTTTGCCCAGTGCCTCCCATTCTGGGGGTATGATGAGCTGGCAGTGCAGCAGCTCTCCTGAGAGCAGAGCCCAGCCTCACTGGGATGCTGTTCCCATCCACGTCTCTGCCCGGCCTGCCAAGCACTGAAATTCCCCCCAGCTCTGGCAGCCACGCTGTACCCAGGCTGCACTTGTGTTTGCTTGGCAGCAGGAGAACCCAGTGGGTGCCCAGAGCTGCTTGTTGAGACAGCAGAGCTGGCAGCCCTGGCAGAGCTGTGCCTCTCCTCATGTATTCACTGTCAGGAAACCCCAGTGCTGGCTCTGAGCACAGCCACACTGGCTCTGGGGAGTGCTGTTTCCAGGGTGCCAGAGCTGTGGAGCTGCCAGGTGGGGCACAGGCCTGTGCCAGCCCCTTTGCACAGTTCCTGTGCCCAGTATAGGGCACCACCTGCAGTTGTGGGGCCAGAGAGAGGGTCTGAGAGCTGATGAGCAGGCAAAGGATAGCAGTGCACCACCCCTGAATTTTGGGGATTTGGGTGGGATGGCCCTGGCTCTGCCCTCACCTCTGCCCCAGCATGTGAGTTGGCACCTGAGATGGTTCCAGGCAGCAGCTGGCATTGCCAGGGGGTCACCGTTAATAGCAATTACATTGCATTAATTGATGAGCTGTAATCAGGTGTTCTGTGCCCATCCCTGAGGGTGATCAGGGCAGGAAAAGGGCATCATCACCCTGGCATCAGGGGTGTCAGCTGGCTGGCAGGACCCAGGGGAAGGGGTGGCTGTGGTGGGCTTCACCCCTCGTATGGGATAACCCCTGTCCCAGCCCATGTTTGCCCCGCAGAATGTGTTTGAGAACAAGCCATCCATCCCCGAGTACAAGGTGGCCTCGGTGCAGAAATCCCGCTTCATCCTGCTCCACTACAGCATCTTCAAGGCTCTCTGGGACTGGCTGATCCTGCTGGCCACCTTCTACGTGGCTATCACTGTCCCCTACAACGTCTGCTTCACGGGCACAGAGGACAGTCTGTCAGCTGCTCGCAGCACCATCGTCAGTGACATCGCTGTGGAGATGCTCTTCATCCTCGGTAGGTCTGGGGCTGAGCACTGATCCGGGGTACAGGACAGGTGGGGCAGGGATCAGGGGTGATGGAGAGGTGTCTTGGTTTGCAAAGACAGGTGCCTGCTAAGGAAGGCAGGAGCCTCCCCTGACATGGAGAATGTGAACCTCCTCCCTCTGAATTGCTATAAATTTTAAATTAAAGGGCACTCAGGCAAAATTATGGGAGTGGGAAATAACAGTTCTTTAATAGGGAAGAAAATAAAAGGATAAAATAAACAATGCAGTAAACTAAAACAGCACTGCCAGAGTCAGAACCCAACCTGACACCCTAAAGGGTCAGGCTGTTGGCAGCAGTCCCATTGGAATTGGGGCTCAGCCCTCCTGCAGTGTCAGGGCTGGGTCTGCTGGAGCAGGGATCCTGGAGAAAGGTGCAGTCTCTTCCTCTGAAGATCCAGGGGAGCAAGAGGCAGCTGCTGTTCCTCTGGGGAATCCAGTGGAGAAGCCGTGCTGGTGTTCCAGAATCTCCAGACTATATCCAGGCAGGAATGCTTGGCTCCTCCCTCTGGGCTCACATCTCCCAATGGAATGCTGTAGTTTTTATCAGCCATGCAGTGACATTCAGTAGCTGTTATCAGCAGGTGTGCCCTCAGAGGGAGGAGTGATTGTGATCACTGAGAAAGAGATAAGGAAAATTGCCCACTTGACAAAAGACAGCTGCCATATAGATGGTAATAAAACACATCCTGCCTTGCAATCTGGAACAAGAGGGAGATGGGGTTGCTGTGCCCCTGTTGTTGGTCCTGGGCACACCAGAAGTGACACCAGTGGATGCTGGTTCAGCTCTGCCAGCCACAGGAGGGGTGGTGAGGGCTGCTCCTGCTCTCCTGGGGCAGATATCATCCTCAACTTCCGGACAACGTATGTCAGCCAGTCGGGCCAGGTTGTGTACGACCCTCGCTCCATCTGCATCCACTACGTGGCCACCTGGTTCTTTGTGGATCTGATTGCTGCTCTGCCCTTCGATCTGCTCTACATCTTCAACGTGACCGTGGTGAGTGCTGCTGGCACAAACACAGCCCTTGGCAACAAAGCTGCTGCCCTCCTCCCTGCCCCTCTCCAACACCCACATCTCCTGGGGGCACTCGGTGCCCTGACAGGCCACGATTATTGGAATAATTACCAATATGGCCAGACAGGATGTGCTTGGGCTTGTCTGGCCCTTGCTGCTGAACCAAATAGCGGCAATGTGGTGATTTCACCTCAGAGACACCTTTGGCTGGCTGGGTCCTGCAGCTGGGCACTTGGAGGCAAGTCGAGGCATGCAGGAGCTCATGTTTACCTTTGCTGGGGAAGCTTTAAAGTGATGATGAAGGAAAAGGAGTTGTTCTGATGGAGGGTTTGGATCCAGAGCTTTATCCTGGCCCATAGGGCTCTGAATCCAGCACCAGCTCCAACAGAACTCCCTGTTCTGTGGTTGCTGTTCCTTTGAACCCCGGGGAGAGGGGCAGGGAAGGGGTAGGGAGCCACCAACCAGGTAGGGGGGGAGTCTCAAGGGACAAAGGACAACTGGATGGCCCATTGTCCCCCCAGGGGTAGAGAACATCCTTTGAATCTGCCAATCACTCAACATTTCCTTCTGGAATGGCAGGACTGACAGACAGTGCTGGCAGGGGAAAGGAGAGGTGGCTGACACACCTGGCAGGGAATTATCAGGGGAGGGACCCGGGGTATCTGAGGCAAACCACGACCCTGGCTGCCTCCTGTGTGTTGCGCATGGGGCTGCAAGGCTGACTGGGGATGAGCTGCCTCTGCCTTGCCCTGCTCCCCATCACCCTCCTGGCAGCTGTGGGGGCCACAAAGGGTGGTGTTGGGGTCCCTTTTCCTCCCTGCCTGCAGCTACCCCCGGTTCCCCTCCCTGCCTGCCCCCCAGACCTCGCTGGTTCACCTGCTGAAGACGGTGCGGCTGCTGCGGCTGCTGCGGCTGCTGCAGAAGCTGGACCGCTACTCGCAGTACAGCGCCATGGTGCTCACGCTGCTCATGTCCATGTTTGCCCTGCTGGCCCACTGGATGGCCTGCATCTGGTACGTCATCGGCCGCCAGGAGCTGGAGAGCAACGACCCACGCACCTGGGACATCGGTGAGTGAGGCCTGGGGGCAGCTGGGGGCACTGGGATCCCCCTGTGCTGTGGGGCAGCAGATCCAGGGGTGCAGCATTCCTGAAAGTTCCAACCCCAGGCTGTGCTTGGCAGGCTGGCTGCAGGAGCTGGGCAAGAGGCGTTCTTGGGGCACTGGGATCCTCCCTGTGCTGTGAAGCAGCAGATTCAGGGGTGCAGCCCTCTCAGCTGGCTCCTGAAAGTGCCAACCCCAGGCTGTGCCTGGCAGGCTAGCTGCACGAGCTGGGGGCACTGGGATCCTCCCTGTGCTGTGGGGCAGCAGATCCAGGGCTGCAGCACTCCTGAAAGTGCTAACCCCAGGCTGTGCTTGGCATGCTGGCTGCAGGAGCTGGGCAAGGGGTGTTGTGATGGTGTTCACAGGGGTTCTTGGATGAGGGAAGAGATCTGACTCCATGTTTCAGAAGGCTTGATTTATTATTTTATGATATATATTACATTCAAACTATACTAAAAGAATAGAAGAAAAGATCCATCAGAAGGCTAGCTAAGAATAGAATAAGAAAGAATGAAAAGAAAGGTTTATGGCTTGGCTCTGTGTCCAAGCCAGCTGGGCTGTGATTGGCCATTAATTAGAAACATCCAACACAGGCCAATCAAAGATGCACCTGTTGCATTCCACAGCAGCAGGTAACCATAGTTTACATTTTGTTCCTGAGGCCTCTCAGCTTCTCAGGAGGAAAAACCCTAAGGAAAGGATTTTCCATAAAAGATGTCTGCGACAGGGTGTGCTCGGGGCCCTGGGATCCCCCCTGTGCTATGGGGCAGCAGATTCAGGGGTGCAGCTCTCTCAGCTGGCTCCTGCAGTGCTAACCCTGGGCTGTGCTTGGCAGGCTGGCTTCACGAGCTGGGCAAGAGGCTGGAGGCTCCCTACATCAACAATTCCGTGGGGGGCCCCTCCATCCGCAGCGCCTACATCGCCTCCCTCTACTTCACCCTCAGCAGCCTGACCAGCGTGGGCTTTGGGAATGTCTGCGCCAACACCGACACCGAGAAGATCTTCTCCATCTGCACCATGCTCATTGGGGGTGAGGAGGGCAGCAGGGCTGGGCAGGGCGCTCACCTGGGGCTGCCAGAGGGTTGTGTCCCTGGCAGGGCGCTGGGGGAGGTGGTGGGGTTCTGAGAGAGTCCTGTGAGACAGCCCTGGGCTGGGTTTGGGGAGCAGTTCCCCCGTGCTGTGCCCACACCTGCCCTGTATAGTTTTGCAGGCACCCCCAAGGAGGGGAGGGAATGATGTCTCTGACTCCGTCTTATCAGAAGGCTAATTAATTACTTTATTATACTATATTATTCTATACTATATTGTTATATTATATTACACTATTAATTACTACATTACATTATTACTATATTACACTATATTATACTATATTACACTATATTACACTATATTATACTGAATTATTACTTTTATAATTACTATAAATATTCTATATATTACACTATATTCCCTCCCCCTGACAAGGGGAAGGAATGCTGCATCTGACTCCATTTTATCAGAAAGCTAATTAATGACTTATTTTACTATATTATTCTATACTATATTACGCTATGTTACATTACATCTAAACTGAGCCTGCCAAGCACTCAACTCTGCTCACACTGCACAGAATCTCGTGACTGTCAGTGACAGTCCTGATACACACACACACACTTGGCCCTGACAGGCCAAGGAAACAAAACACCATCACTGTGGGTAAATAATCTCCATATTGCATTCTACGTTGGCACAAACACAGACAGAGCAAATGAGATAAGTATTGTTTCTCCTTTCTCTGATGTTCAGAGAATGTGAAACCCAGAATAATATTCTCGGGAGGAATTTTGTGCCTTGGTTTTCTCTGTGAGGAGAAATGTGAGGAGAAATCAGGCTGTCCTTCTGTCCCCAGCGCTGATGCACGCCGTGGTGTTCGGCAATGTCACGGCCATCATCCAGCGCATGTACTCGCGCCGCTCGCTCTACCACACCCGCATGAAGGACCTCAAGGACTTCATCCGCGTCCACCACCTGCCCCAGCAGCTCAAGCAGAGGATGCTGGAGTATTTCCAGACCACCTGGTCGGTGAACAACGGCATTGATGCCAATGAGGTAGGAGGTATTGGTGGGGTTTGGCTTGCATCCTCCAGCCCCGACCTGCACTTTTGGGGGAGAAATGGGGCTGGCATAAACCCGACTGCCTGCTGGGCTGATCTTGCTCCTGAGCAGGCAGCACAGGCTGGATAACTCAATCCTTCCTGGGGACAGAGTGTCCAAGTACTCAGGCTGCTCGTAGCCGTGGCCACCTTAGCAAGTTTAGTGGATATCAGCCATATCACCTTTGAATATCGTAAGGTAGCCGTGGCTACCTTAGCAAGCTTAGTGGATTTCAGCTCTTTAGTGATTATCAGCTCTCTTAGGATTCCAGCTCTTTGCTTGCTAAGGCACCTTGCAGGCTAGCTGGGAAGCAGATGTGAAAGAGGAGAAGAAAACATCCTGGGGCTCCACAGCAATGGGTTTATTGAGGGGTCTGTGAAGGGTTCCAGTGACGGCTCTTCTAACCAGAATGGGCTCAAACAGCCCCTTTTTATAGGGTATAAGGGGATCCAAACTTGTCCAATAGCAGGGGTTAAGAAAAAGTGACCTATGGGGTTACAGAAATAAGCTGGGGTCTGAAAGGCAGAAGACAGGAGCTTATTTTGCTATTTCATCATGCTCAGAAATTCCTATCATTAAGCCTTGGCCCTCCAGAGGCCATAGCAAGTTTGGAGCCTGCTACACTGGCAGGGCCAGCTCTGGGGCAAATTCCTGCCAGCATGGCGAGTGGGACAGGCTACGGAGCAGAAACGGCTGATTACCACAGTGCCCACCTCTGCTGAGACACTGGGGCAGCTCAGCAGCGAAATTCCCCACTCTGGAGTAGAACCTGTCCCCTGGGGCTGCAGGAAAGCTGCTCCCTGCCCCTCATACCCACAGCCCCAGTGTCGCTATAGGACACGAAAGAACACAAGTGCACACCACTGTTCTCAAGGTGAAGAAAAAGGGAAGTTTATTTTTTGACTCTAACATTTATAGTTTTCCAAGAGTGACAGTGGATTGGAGGGTGACAGTGCCACCTCTCCGATGACACTGGACAAACGAACAATCTATTAACTTTTTCTTCTTCTATAAAGGAATGCGAAACAATGAGTTATTTACAGAAAGTGTGTGAGAAAGCTTGCTATAAGAACATTAACATCAGAAGGCCTAGAAAATGTTAAAAAACCAGAGTGACACCCCGGCTCCTCTGTCCCCAGCTGCTCCACGACTTCCCCGACGAGCTGCGCGCGGACGTGGCCATGCACCTCAACAAGGATATCCTGCAGCTGCCCATCTTCGAGACCGCCAGCCGGGGCTGCCTCCGCTCGCTGTCCCTGCACATCAAAACCTCCTTCTGTGCCCCGGGCGAGTACCTGCTGCGCCAGGGCGACGCCTTGCAGGCCAACTATTTCGTGTGCTCGGGCTCCCTGGAGGTGCTGAAGGACAACGTGGTGCTGGCCATCCTGGGTGAGAGCAGGTGGAGCGGGCTCTGCCCCAGGGTGAGGGGTGAGGGTGTGACCATGTTCACAGGGGTCTTAGGGTGAGGGAAGGGATCTGGCTCCATGTTTCAGGAGGCTTGATTTATTTTATGATATATGTTATATTAAAACTATAGTAAAAGGATAGAAGAAAGGATTTCATCAGAAGACTGGCTAAGAATAGAATGATAACAAAGGTTTGTGTCTCGGACATAAAGTCTGAGCCAGCTCCCTGTGATTGGCCATTAATCAGAAACAACCACATGAGACCAATCACAGATGGACCTGTTGCATTCCACAGCAGCAGATAATCAATGTTTACATTTTGTTCCTGAGGCTTCTCAGCTTCTCAGGAGGAAAAATCCTAAGGAAAGGATTTTCCATAAAAGATGTGTCTGTGACAGCGAGGGGCTCGTGTCACTGAGCCCAGCCCCTCCTGCAGGCAAAGGGGATTTGATTGGAGCCGACCTGTGCAGAACGGACCAGGTGATCAAGACCAACGCGGACGTGAAGGCTCTGACCTACTGTGACCTGCAGCACATCGGCCTGCGGGGGCTCTGTGAGGTGCTGCAGCTCTACCCCGAGTACGCCAGCAAGTTCACAGCCGACATCCACCAGGACCTGACCTTCAACCTGCGCGAGGGCAGCGAGACGGAGGTGGGTGCGTGTCCTCCTGCTCAGCCCCTTACTGTGCTCACGGCCCTGGAAGGGGGTCTGTGCACTCAGGTTGCAAGGTTGGGGAAGGGGCTGCAGCTCTGCCACGCAGGTATGTCCTGTCCTGGCTCTGTGCAACCCAGGGAATTGGCAGAGAGAGCCTTTGCAGTGCAGGAGGATGAGGTAGATGGAAATGGGGGGGTACTGCAGGACAGACAGCCAAGGCAAAGCGCCCTGGAGTGCAGCACACAGCTGGGGGCTGTGGGTTAATCATGCTGATGGCTCCAGGGGAGGATGTTCTGCTGCAGAAATGGCTCTGCTGCACTTTACCTCCCCCAGCTCTGCTGAGAGAGGCTTGGAGCTCCTCTGGAGCATCTCCCTGGTACCCAGTTTCCCCCTGAGCCTCATGGAGGTGGTGCAGGAGGTCCCAAACAGCCCTAGCAAGATGCACCATGTCCATAACACAGGAGGGGCGTAAACAAACCAAGAGAGGAGGATGCCAGGGGTGTGCACCAGGCTCTGCAGCTGCATCACCCTTCCACACTGGTGGGAGCTCAGCCATCAGAGCTGGTGCTCTGATGGTTGAGCCAGGGCTGGGATTTGGGGTGCAGCCTCAGCTCTGCCTCAGGACACTCAGGTTGGGCAGCTCACCCTTGACAGGGCAGCAGCACAGGAAGGAGAGTGGCTGAGGGGCTGTGAAGGCTGGAGCTGAGGCTGATGTGTGGGGCTGGGGAATGTAACCGTGTTCACAGGGGTCTCAGGTTGAGGGAAGAGACAAGGATCTGACTCCATGTTTCAGAAAGCTTGATTTATTATTTTATGATATATATTATATTAAAACTATACTAAAAGAATAGAAGAAAGGATTTCATCAGAAAGCTAGATAAGAATAGAAAAAGAAAGAATGATAACAAAGGTTTGTGGCTCCGAGCCAGCTCACTTTGATTGGCCATTAATTAGAAACAACCACATGAGACCAATCACAGATGGACCTGTTGCATTCCACAGCAGCAGATAATAATTGTTTACATTTTGTTCCTGAGGCTTCTCAGCTTCTCAGAAGGAAAAATCCTAAGGAAAGGATTTTCCATTAAAGATGTCTGTGACAGGGGAATGCTTGGCTGCCCAGGGGGGGCACTGAGAGGCTGAGGGGGCTGTGGGCCCATGGCTGCTCCCCGTGGGGCTGTGCAGGGGCTGGGCAGGGGCTGGGCAGGGTCTCTCTCCTGCTGCTCAGCCAGCACTGTCTGCTCTCCCCACAGGGGCTCTGCCGCTACTCCCGGTCCCCGAGGCTGCCGCCGGCGCCACAGGTGCGTCCCTCACCAAGGCCATGGGAGAGGACGGGGCAGGGGTGGCTGTGGTGGGACCAGTGCTTACTGGAATATCGCCAATATGGCCATTGGGATGTGCCTGGGCTTGTGTGGGCCTGCTGCTGAACCAAATAGTGGCACTGTGGTGTTTTACCCCACAGACACTTTTGGCTGGCTGGGTGTGTGGTGTTTCACCCCACAGACACTTTGGGCTGGCTGGGTGCTGCAGCTGGGCCTGTGGGGACAAGTGCAGGCCTGCAGGAGCTCTGGTGGTGGTGGGATGGAGCTTCCCCCCATAACCGGGACTGCTCCTTGGGTTTCCCTCTGGCAGAGAAGCTTTAGGGTGATGGTGAAGGAAAGGAGTCAGTTCTGATGGAGGGTTTGGATCCAGAGCTCTATTCTGGCCCACAGGCCTCTGAATGCAGCAACAGCTCCAACAGAACTCCCTGACCCCGTGGTTGCTGCTCCTTTTAACCCCGGGGAGAGGGGCAGGGAAGGGGTGGAAAGCCACCAGCCAGGTACAGAAGGGGAGATCTCACGGGACAAAGGACACCTGGATGACCCAATGTCCCCGCAGGGGTAGAGGGCATCCTTTGAATCTGCCAATCACTGGATGCCTTTCTGGAATGCCAGGACCGACAGACAGTGCTGGGAGAGGTGACTGACACACCTGGGAGGGAATTATCAGAGGACGGAACGGGTTCTGGGGTAAACCCTGAAATCACAACACAACAATTCCTGACCTCCTCCCCTCCCGCAGCCTCGTCCGGAGAGCGGCGCTGCCCCGGAGAAGCCCCTTCCCTCCATCGTGGAGGATGATGAGGAGCCCGACGAGGTTTTCCAGCAGCCGCCTGCCAGCAGCTCCCGCCGCAAGCTGCTGCTGCCGGCCCTGAGCAGCTCGGTGCGGCGCGGCTCCCTGAGCAGCCTGCTGGGCGATGAGCTGTGCCCGGTGCCGGCCCTGAGGCACAGCTGCCCGGCCCCGGCCCGCGGCAGCCGCAGCCCCTCTCCGCAGTGCCGCAGGGACAGGGAGAGGGGCGCTGGCGTGGGCAGGAGGCCGGCCAAGCTGCTCATCCCCTCCCTGCACTCGTACAACCCGCCCGACCTCAGCCCCAGGTATGCGGGGATGTGCGAGTGGGTTATCCGCGCCAGCCAGGCTGCTCAGGGGTGGCACAGAGGGGGTGACACAGGGTGACCCTCATCCCTTCCTGCTCTAGGGTCGTGGATGGGATTGAAGACAACGGAGGCACTTCAGAGGCACAAACCTTCTGCTTCAGCACAGAGCCACCGAGTGCGGCGAGGGACTCCCCCAGCTCAGGTACTGCCAGGAGTGTGGCAGGTTCATTTAACTCAGAGCTTCAAATCCTCTCCCTAGCTTAGCTCAAATAATCTTCCATGAATAACCACCCTCTCTTAATCAACCTCATCATAGCCCTCTCCTATGCCCTTCCAATCTCAATTGCATCAGCCCAAAATCCTAAACTACATATAAGGCCAAAAGGGCCCAAACATTGTTGGCCCTCTCGGGCTCCTACAACCCCTAGCAGATGGAGTAAAATTATTATCAAAGAACCTATTTGACCACCAACATCCTCCCCAATCATATTTATCGCAACCTCAATACCAGCCTTACTTCTAGAAATGTCAATCTGACCCCCATTGCCCCTTCCATTCTCCTTAGCAGACCTTAACCTAGGCCTGCTCTTCCTATTAGCCATGTCGAGCTGAGCAGGGTACTCCATCCTTCTGGGGTTGCTGTTGTTAATTGCTGTTGTTAATTGCTGCCCTGAGATGTGCAGGATGTCTCTGCTTTGGCCTGAGTGGCTGGAGAACGAGTCTGGACTCTTCACTTTTCGGTCTTGAGGTTGTTTATCAATTCTTATCTATAAAATTTTCTTTCTGCCCAGCCGAGGTCTGCTCAGTAGGGCAGCCACAGGCACTCTGTGTTGTCCTTTTATACTACAAACTACGTATAACATATTTACACTTAATTCCCAATACCCATCACCTGTGTTAGACAGTGCACTTCTACTCTAAACCAATCCCAGTGCCAACATCACAGCAGAAAATGGAGAGCAAGAAGAAGGAGAAAGGCTGGACACACCCAAGTTCCTCCATCTTGTCCCCATAACTCCCATACCAAAAATCCCAAAATCTACATTTTCACCCTGTGATCATCTTGTTATTACACTATTCAAACCTGTGTGACTTTCATGTCCTCGTACAAAGTTGGTAACCCATTCCAAGGGTCAAAATCAAATCCCCAGGTGTTCTGGGCAGCATGCCAAGGTCTCCAAGCTCCCTAGCGGGGTCCTGGCAACTCTAGACACCCGGAGGGATGTACTGAGTTCCAACACATCCTATGGTCAGGCTGAGCTTCCCTGCTGGGCAAGGCCAAAGTGCCAGCCCTGGGAGTTGGCAGGACATCGCACCTCTGTCTGCATCCTCCCCAGCAGGGACTGACCCCGGCGGCCCAGCCCTGGCGACGGAGGCAGAGCAGATAAAGCAGAACATCAGCAGGCTCAACCAGGAGGTGTGCTGGGGCCCACAGGTGGGTGCACGTCCCCAAAAACCCCGCGGGCACCGGCCGCTGCTCACTGCTGTGTGTCCTTTTCCAGATCACCCACCTCAACCAGGAGGTTTCTCACCTCAGCCGGCAGCTGCAGAGCATGATGGAGCTGCTCAGGGCTCACCTGCCGGCCTGTCCCTGCCGCCTGCCCGCCGCCGTCCCGGTGCCCGCCTCGCCGCCGGTGCCGCCCAGCTCGCTCAGCTCGCCCAGCGGCAGCCCCCGGGCCAAGCGCTGCCCGGTCCGCAGCCGCTCTGCCCACGCCGCCGCCCTGCACCCCGGGCTGGGCACCGAGGGGCCGCGCCCGCCGCGGGGGGACGACCCCGACCCCCGCCGGGGCTCGGACTCGCAGCCGCCGCCGCCGCCGCCGCTGCCGCCGCCGCGCTCCGCCCGCTCCTTCCCGGGCTGCTCGGCCGGC
This sequence comes from Zonotrichia albicollis, assembly GCF_047830755.1. Taxonomy (NCBI): domain Eukaryota; kingdom Metazoa; phylum Chordata; class Aves; order Passeriformes; family Passerellidae; genus Zonotrichia; species Zonotrichia albicollis. The sequence goes on along the minus strand of NC_133841.1, from coordinate 3,186,034 downwards.
GCTTGGTGTCGCGCCCGCCCGCAGCCGCGCTCCGGTTCCACGAGCTCGCACTGACGCCGCGGGCACCGGCGGGAGCCGCACCGGGGCTCTGCGCTGCCGGTAACCCTGCCCGGGGATCCGGTAATCCTGCCCGGGGATCCGTGATCCTGGGGGTCACCGGGGCTCTCTGCTTCGGGTGACCCTGCCCGATGTCCGTGATCCCGGGGGTCACCGGGGCTCTCCGCTCCGGGCGACACTGCCGGGGGTCCGTAATCCCGGGGGTTACCGGGGGTCTCCGCTCCGGATGACACTGCCCGGGTATTACCGGGGCTCTCCGCTCCGGGTATCCGTGTCCCCGGGGATCACCGGGGGTCTCCGCTCCGGGTGACCCTGCCCGGTGTCGGTGCCTCCGGAGATCCCCGGGACGCCGCGCTCCGGACACACGCAAGGATTTTGATACGGTTTTATACTCTTGGCCCACGGGGCCTTTTATACAGCCCCAGGTTCTCTCGGGGCTGTGGGACGTGGCGGGGCAGTGTACAGATCTCCGGTGCGGTCTCCGGTTTGCCCGGGGGTCACGGCCGCTGCCGCCCCTCCGCGGCTGTAGTTCGCGTTGTTCCGCCCCGCCTCTCCCACGCTCCCCGCAACACCGAGAAATAAAGGCTTTATTTTTCCAGCTCCGGTTCCGCTCAGTCTCCGTCCGCCGCCGCCCCGCCCTGTCCGGCCCCCCCGAATTCCCCACGGGGCCGGTCTCACGGGGACTCCCAGGACTACAAGTCCCAGCAGCCCCCGCGGGAGCGCCATCACGCATAGCTCACCTAAGGGGCGGGGTGAGGGCGGGGCGAGAGCGAGTGATTGATAGCTGCGCCTGCCTATGGTCACAGAGTGGGGGCGGAAGGGGTGGTCGGTCCCGGAAGCGGAACGGGAAAAGGCGGAAGTAGAGGCCGGGGCCTGCGAGACGCACCGGCGGGAGCGGCGCTGCGGGCGGTGAGTGCGGCCGCGCCCGCGCCTTGCGCCCCGAGGCGACCGAACCCGGCCCGAGGCTGCGGACGTGTTCCCCGGGATCTGCCCCGGCCGAGGGCGGCAGCCGCGCCCCGCTGCTTGGGGGTCTCCGTGGCGGGAGCGGAGCGGGGGCTCGGTGGCGCCGCTGTGCCGGGCGGGGCGATGCCGGGGCTGGAGCGGACGGGCGGCGCCGCCGGCGGGGCGGGGGCTCAGGGCGGCCGGGAACCCTCTCCGTGCGCCGGCCTAGCGGGGCCCTGGTGCGGTGCGGGGCGGGGCGGCGGCGGCTCCGGCCTGGAGGTACCGGGGGGTACTGAGCGGTAACGGGAGCTCGGGCAGCCCGGAGCACCGTGCCCGGCTCGGGGCAGGCGTCCCGGTGGCGCTCTGGGTGCTCGGCTCGGGCTCCTCCCGTGAGCGGGAGCGGCTCCCGGCACAGCGGGACCGAGCAGCGGCAGCCGGTACCGGGGAGCTGTGTCCCGGTTCCGTCTGTCATAGCTGTGGCTGAGCGGGAGCTGAATGGGGCTGGGGAAGGTGTGGTGCCGGTACAGACGGGATTTTATGGTGGGATTGTGTTTTGTAGCTGCTCAGCCTCTGAGGGGACAATGGAAGCTGCAGGGGCTGGGAGGCTTCATGAACTGAGGTGAGGGACGCGCTTGGTTTGTGCAAATGCTCCAGCGGGGCCTGTCCTGGGTGCCAAACCCATCCCTGTGCTCCTCCAGGGCCCTTATGAAGGGAAACCCATGGGACTGGAGGGTCCTGAAAGCCCCCACAGGCTGCAGGGACATTTTGGAGCTGCTGGAGTGAGGGAGATGACTTGGTTTTCTGTAAATGCTGCCAAACCCAGCCCTGTGCCCCTCCAGGGTTCTTGTGAAGGGAAATCCATGGGACTGGAGGGTCATGAAAGCTCCCACAGGCTGCAGGGACATTTTGGAGCTGCTGGAGTGAAGGAAGTGACTTGGTTTGCTGTAAATGCTGCCAAGCCCAGCCCTGTGCTCCTCCAGGGCTCCTGTGAAGGGAAACCCATGGGGTTAGAGGGCCCTGAAAGGCCCACAGGACATTTTGTGGCTTGTCTGTAAGGGAATCTCCATCAAGGCCGTACTTGGAGCTCTGTCACAGCAGGACAGACCCTGCTGTGTGAGCTGGATCCTGCTGGGGTTGTACCAGCAGTGTGAGCAACAGGTTTGCCCTGCTAAATCCTGGGGAAACTGCTCAGATCTTATTCCAGGTGATGCTCAGAGCTGCTGGGGCTGATGTGGGAGCTGCAGGACCCCAGCCCAGCTCTGAGCTTTAGCTGGGATGTGGCTGCTGGAGCTCTGACCTTGGCTGTTTGCAGCCCTGCAGGGAGGCTGGGGAGGAGAACATGGAGAGGGACTATTTTAAGGCTGCTGTGGAACAACTTGCATCTGCTATTCTTAGCTTTTTGTGCGGAGGGTCAGCACACTTGAGCTGCCCTGTTTACAGCCTCACCCTGGCCTGTGCTCTGCTGGGGCTCCTGAGCCACCTCTGAGCCTTGGACAGCCAACTCAGCCCATTGTCTTGGCTTGCCATGCAGTCTGAGGGTGCTTCCTGCAAATACTGAATGTCCACTCTGCCTTGGCTCTGAAAGCATTTTAGATTTCTTTTCAGCTCACCTGGGTAACGAGGTGAAAGAACTGTGTCTGAAAAGGGCTGAGAATTCAGGATTGTAGCTGTAGGTGCATTCCTGGAGTGAGGCAAGCAGGTAAAGCACGAGCCTGGCTGGATCTGGGAGCTGAAGGACAGGAATGTTTGGGGTCATAGCTGGGTCTCGGTGTTGAAATCACCTCAGACCCCTCATGAGTCACAACATTTGCTGCAACAGTCAATACCTTCAGATCAAAAATCTGCTTTTGGGGTGGCCTTCTCTGCCAAGATGCTCTGGCTGATTTAGCTGACATTTGATTGCAGGTTGTGCAGGCAGTGAGGGGTCTCTGTTAGGTCATTAAGGGGTGTTGATGCCTCTCCAGGTGATGGAACAACCCAGGCAAGTGAGATGGACTCCTGGAGAGGGGTTGAGTTACTGGGGAGCAGGAGGGAAAGGCTGGCTTGGCACATGGATGTGAATACAGTGAGATAAAACATTTATCTAGTTTGGCATTGGTAGATTATTTTGCTTTCCTGTGAAACCAATGATGTGTTGGTGTAGTGGTTCTGAGATTTCACCAATTTTTAGATCTCCCAGCCAACTGGACAGTTGGGCAGTGTGTAGAGGAACTGTCTGGTGATGTGTGTGTGTGCTTGGCCAAATTGTTGTGCTGGGATGTGGGATTATCTCCATCCCAGCAAAACCCTTCTGCATCCCAACAGGGATCAGCTCCAGGGTTCCTCTAGGCCCTGCCACCAGCTCTGCATCCAAACTTCTTCACAGTTCTGCATGGTGGTCATGGCATCTCCCTGAGGAGGGAGGGGAGGGAATCCAAGTGCTTTCAGACACAGGAAATGAAATGGGAACGCTTCTAATGAAGTGGGTGTAGCCCAGAGTATTCCTGTCAGCAGACTTAAAAGAGGATAGAATGTAGAAATGTTGGAGTCAGCTGTTTTCTTCCCTTGGGGTATGAAGTTTGCAGCCTCTTATGCAAGTCCTGAGAAGTTGTCAGAATTACACTGAAAACACTTAGACAGTGACCAGAAACAGGAAACCTTCCTGGATGTGACAGAATTGAGGAGGTACAAAATCCATCTGAGCTCTGGGGGGAATGCTGTCCTCCCCTGGAGCACAGGAATGAGCTGCTGGAGCAGCTCTGCACAAACAGATAAGAAAACACTGGTTTTCATGTTTGCTTTGGTTTGGTAGCACTCCAAATAAGGAGCTGCTTGAGGCAGGAGATCTTTGTGCAGTCTGGAAAAGATATTCTGAAGGTCACAGATTCTTTGCAGTGCAGGTGGCAGTTTGCTGCTTTGCATTGCTGATGTTGCCTCCTTGCTGACTGATTGAATAGTGGGTGCCATCCAAGGCATGCTGAGTGTCTGCTCCAAGTGAAGCTGTGGCTTTTGAGGCCATCTGAACAGGAGTTCAACAACTTTTGCTGAAGAATTAAAACCTTGATGCTTTTGTTGCATTTGAGTCAGTCCAGGCTGCATCCATGAGTGGATTCTCCATCCTTGAGGATAATTGGAAATGGGTGAGGGAGCCACTGTGGGACAGGGAGCCTGTGGGCAGCTAAATGGGAGATGAAAGTGATGTAAAACTCTTCCACACAAGCCTGTGCTGGAGGGATTGTCACAGCAGGGTGGTGGCCTTGAAATCTCTGGGGATGGAGTTGTTTTGGAAAAGCTGCTTTGGAAAAAACAGCTGGCTGCTCCAGAGGCCATGGATGTGGAAATGTCAGGAAACAGATGTGTGTGTAACAGCATGAGGGGGAGATGGTACTGATTCAGGTCTGTAGCTGAATGAATAGTTCAGCTTTAGAATGGAAATCCTCTTTACCTCTAAATTAAAGTGAGTGTGTCCAAGTCTCTGCGAGTCTGGGACGTGGGACTGCACAGAGCAGTTGTTACACTGTCATAAATTAGTCACAGCCATGGGAGAGCTGCTGAAAGTGCTGCCTGAGCTGATTTGGGTCTGGGAATCTGCACTTCAGGGCTCTGGTGCAGCTGAAGTGGAGACTGGCCCAGCTCAGGGCATTCCTGAGCTCCAGACTGTCCTTGCTGAGCAGGGCTCTGAGGGCTCATTTTTGGGGAGGGAGAAGATGGAAAGGGCAGAGAGTATTGTCTGTGGAAGGACATTTTCTGTGGGAAAGCAGAGTAGTTTCTGTGGAAATGTGGAGTATTGAAACTCAGGCACTCTTGGAGTGAGGCCAGCAGGTAAAGCATGAGCCTGGTTGGATTTGGGACTGATGGGACTGAGCTCTGTAGGTTAAATGTTTCCTGGTTCTCCTCCTCTGTAAGAGCTGGGTCTGTTCCTCCTTTCTCTGCAGCCTGAACCCTCCTGCAGGGTCCAGGCTTTTTCTGATTAATCATATTGATGAGTTGGAATATTAGGTTGATGTTCCATGCTGTGCTAGTGTGCTCTGTGTGTGGCTCTGGTGGCACCCACACTTCCTGCAGGTCCTGCTTGTGCAAATGGCTCTTGATCATGTCCTGAAGCTGATCTGCTGTCCTGGGCAGTGTGAGGTGAAGCAAAACCACTGGGTAACTTCAGGGCTTCCTTTGCCAAGGAATTCATGTAACACTGTCAGCTATTTAACGAGATAAATACTTCACTGGGGCTTTTGTCTTGAGTATTTTGGTTCTGAGCCAGCAAATCTGCAGTGAAGCAACTCCTTGCATAGCTGAGGGCAGCAGCAGTTTGGGTAACCAGAGGCTTCAGGGTTGGGTTTCTAAATATCCTCATCTTTCAGAGTAGTTTTTGCTACTGGGTGAACACAGGGCAATAATATCAGATTCTCTAACTTCTGACACCTTAAGTGAGCAGCTTCCTGCAGGGGATCTGACAGTAATTCCCATGTGGAGATTTGTGTTCTTGTCCTGGGTAGGTTTGTTTGACATGGGCTCTGGTGCTATTCCCCATCATCCTGGGAGTTATGGAGAATGCTCCTGCACTTGGGCAGGCAGGGAGTGCAGCAGCCATGGCGTGTGCTTTCTCATTTAGGGCACTCAGATTCTTGAATTTAATATTCCAGCCCCCTCCAGGCAGAGGAGGGCTTGGAGGAGCACAAACTGCAGAAGTGACAGGCCTGGAGCTCTCACTTGTGGGACAGCATCAGGAATTGGTGCCTGGCTTTGATCTCAAAGCAAACAAGAAACTATGCTGAGAGTTCACAAGAAAAAAATCAGCTTTTGCTGTGGGATGCAGAGCTGCTGTGTGTGCTTCAGTGAGCAGGAGGTGGGTAGGGCAGGTAAACAAACAGCAACAGCCTTTCCATGGGTTGAAATGCAGTTGTGATCTCCCAGCTGCTGGGTTTCACCAGTTAAAAGAAACTAGGATGAAAATTAATGCCTGTTCATCTTGATTACATGAGTACCCCTTCCTTCTCATGGCCTTGACAGCCTGAATTAGCCAGCCAAGCTGGGGTTTCAGCTGCTTTCCCTTGTGTGTGTGGTGCTGCTGTGGTTATTTTGGTCTGCCTGACCCGTGCTCGAGTGTCAGTGCTGGGGTTCTGTGGGGAGCAGGGAGGGTGAGTGCCCAATCAATCCTGTGCTGGAAGAGTTGGGAGGATGAGCAGGAAGAAATGGCTTCACACAGCAGGGAGTTCAGTGTCACTGGTGGGTGTGGGCTGATCCAGCACAGCTCCAGGCTGTGCAGTTCAGCTGCAGAGCTGAGTTTTGCCTGCCTGGAATCCTCAAACATGTTGGCAGAAAGTTCCTGTCCTGCCAGGGAGTGTGCTTGCTGTCTGCAGCATTAGTGGCACTTCCTTGGGTTATTTGCATCCTCTTGTGACCATCAGCTGCTCATCCAGGTCTGTGTCCTTAGCCAAGGCCACCAGTGATCACTTAGGGTCTCCAAATTCCACTCAAACATCTGAAAGATCTGGCAACTTCTCACGAAGCCATATAAGCATCAGACCACCCTTAGATGATGATCTGGTTCTCCATAATTGCAGCAGCTCTGCACTGACCAGTGGCTCTCCACAGTGAGCTCAGCACACATGTGCTCATCTAATTCTGTTGGAGCTCCTGTAGCACAAGCAGATGGCAAAATGCATCAAGATGTGCCTGTTGCCTCTGCAGAGCTGAGTTCTGCCTGCCTGGAATCCTCAAACATGGCAGAAAGTTCCTGTCCTGCCAGGGAGTGTGTTTGCTGTCTGCAGCATTGCTGGGAACTTCCTTGGGTTATTTGCATCCTCTTGTGACCTTCAGCTGCTCACCCAGGTCTTGGATGTGTCCTGAGCCCAAGGCCACCAGTTAGGGTCTCCAAATTCCACTCAAACATCTGAAAGATCTGGCAACTTCTCATGTGAACATGAAGCCATATAACCTTGTATAATCTTGTATCCAAGCATGAAACCACCCTTAGATGATGATCTGGTTCTCCATAATTGCAGCAGCTCTGCACTGACCAGTGGCTCTCCACAGTGAGCTCAACACAGATGTGCTCACCTAATTCTGTTGGAGCTCCTGTAGCACAAGCAGATGGCAAAATGCATCAAGATCTGTGAAATATAGGTCAGGCTAAGACTTGAGGATGTCAACAAGCTCATTTCCTTGTTTTGCTCTGGGAATGACCACTATCAGATTTCAGGAGGCCGTAACTCAGGCACACTCTGATTTCACACAGTGTTTGTGCACAATGTTGCTCTGGGAGCAGCAGTGGAGCTGATAGACTGCCCAGGGAGTTATAAATACAAGGTTAAACCAAAGCTGTTCCCTTGCAAGCTCTGTTTAGAGGGAAAACTCTAAAAGGTGGAAGCCTCTTGAGGCTGGTAGAGATGCAGAGCTGCTGCTGAGCCTCTTGAAGCTCGTGGTGACCAAGCTGCTCCTGGCCAGAGCAAGCCATGCTGCAGCCTCACTGTCCAGCAAAGGCAGTTGTTGGTCTGTTTTATATCAAACTTTCTCATGCTGTCAGTGTTTGCCCTTCCTCAGTAGAGGAAGAAGAGTCCTGACTGTGCTACTTGCAAGGACCCAGCTCAGAATTACAATATCTTCATTGCTTAACCCAAAACTGAGACTCAGAGCAATGGCTTCACAGCTCTGGCTCCTAAAACATCCCACAGCACTCAGGAGTTTCACTCCTCTATTTCTGTCCTACCTGCCAGCTCTGGTGACTGGTACCCGTTTAACAGCTGATGTGTGACTGCCTCCTGCTCAGAGCCATTTGAGGTGAGATGTCTCTAGGTCAGTGTGTTTGTGTTGTGTGAGCTGCTGGGTTCTCCAGCTGCTGCCACTCACAGGCTCCAGAGCAGCTCTGAAATGGCTGCAGGTTCCCTGTCAAGCTGTGGGATTGTTTAAACTTGAGGCATAGTTAAATAACCTCAAGCAGTCACAGCTGGACAGGCCCTGCCCTGGAAAGCAGCTGTTTGAAACTCTTCTCTGTGCTGAGGAGGCTTGAGCTTTGTTCACAGGACACTGCTCCAGTTTGACCTGTTTTAAACTTATTCATGGGTATCTAATTGCTGGGAAAATGCAGGATGTACACAGGGGTACTCAGGACGAGGAGAAATTGGCTTTTGGGGCATTTTCTTGCAGCAAACAGCCTGCTTTAGGAGAGTAGAAGGGAAAGTGGTGATCCACAGCAGATGCAGTCAGCTGTAGCATTTATCATGCACAGGGAAGTGGGAGTTGTGAAGGCTACAGGAAATGTGCCTAAATCTGTAACTGTGTACTTGGAAAGCATTCCTGTTCTCTGCAGGCAGCAGAGCTCAGTGCTTAGGGAGGCCTTGGGATTCACTTGTGGGAAACTCTGGATGCAGATCAGCTTGTCCTGCTGTTCCTGCCATGGTTTTGTGCTTCTGCAGCACTCTGGAGGTTGGTGCTGGGGAGTGCTTGGCAGTGCTGATCCCAGGGGATGCTGTCTGTCCATGAGCAGTCCATGTGAGGAGCAGCAGCCTGGTGACCTGGAATGCTGTGGGATAAAGGTGTGAGGCACTGGGGTGGGTGTGGGAATTCCTGGTGTGCTGCAGGAATGGGAGGGGGAGCTGCTGAGGGGACAGCCTGTGCCCAGAGAGAGCTGCTGGCAGGTGCCTTTCACCCCCTCAGTGCCCCCCCTGTAGCACCCCCAGAACCTGCTTGGCTCCAGGGCCACCCTTGGGCCCTCTGGGAGGTGCAGAATGTTGTGCTGTAAGTGCCTCAGGACAAACAGACAGCTCCAGAAACTCCTTTTGTCCAAGTGCCTCGTGACCTGCAGAGCTGCCTGCTGCCACTGTGGCACTGGGATGGCTCTGCACAGCACTGATAGTGTGAAGTTGCTTCCTTGTGAACTCAGGGAAGGAGGAGGGAGCTAAAGGTCAGGCTCTGGTACCTCTGTGAGCTGAGTAATTGCTGTTTGAGCAGACAAAGCCCTAGTAACACCCCTTGTGTGCTGGGTGCTCCTTACCTGCCTCACCCCAGCAAGGTGTGTGCAACATCCACGCAGGGTGGAAGTGCTGGAGAGCCCACTGGTGGGGAGGAGAGTTTGTATCACCATTACTCTTTTCCAGGGAGGCTCTGCAGGCTGAGATCCTGCTGCCTGGCAGGGGCTGCTCTGTGTGCTCACACTGTGGGAAGGAACCACCACCAGCCTGTGCTGGTCTGGTACAGCTGGTCCCTTGAGCCTGTCACTAACTCTGACCTCCTCTTCCAGTTGCAACCTGCCTACAGGTGGAGAACCTGCAGCATCCTTAACTCCAGGCACTCCTGCACTTAGACCAACCACGATGGCAGGTCGAGGTGGAGCTGCCCGACCGAATGGACCAGCTGCTGGGAACAAAATCTGCCAGTTCAAACTCGTCCTGCTGGGAGAGTCAGCGGTGGGGAAGTCCAGCCTGGTCCTGCGCTTCGTCAAGGGGCAGTTCCACGAGTACCAGGAGAGCACAATTGGAGGTGAGTGCCAGCTCCAGGAGGTGCTGACCTTGCTGGGGCAGGCTGGGGTGTCAGGAACAAGACTGGCTATTTTGATTTGGATTTTTGGCTATAAATAGAGCCAAGCAGTTAATGCTTTAACTCTTGGTTCACAATTAGTTTGTTGGTGTAATGATCAGCACAGCAGAGAATAACTCTATGGCAACCCCACACTTTGCCTCTGAGGCTTTGTTTCCAGTGCCTCAGCTCCAGCTTCTAATTGGAACTGAGGCCTTTAGCTTGGTTTATGGCCCTTAATTATCTTTTCAGACCATGACCTGGGATTTTGGGGCTGTTTCTAGCCTGATTCTGTTAACTGTTTTCACAGTGCTTTCAGGTCTAGTAGTTTATTAGCTTGAAATCATTAGCACAGTGTCACCAGTCAACCAAAGGCTGTTTGGCACGTGGGTCTCTGAGCAGCAGCACTGGAAGGTGTCCTGAGAAAAGGCTTGAGTTGTCCCTCTGTCACCTGTGCAGGGAGCAAGCACAGCTGAAAACGTGGTTAAATGGCAAGCAGGGCCTAATGCCCCTCTGTGGAGGGCTGTGCTCTGCCCCAGTCTGTGTCTGTGCTGGGTGTGACACAAGGGACAACAACCAGCTACTAAACTGGGCTGTGTGGTGTGAGTGGGCTGAGTTTGGTGCTGTTGTTGCTGCTCCTCAGGTCTGATCTTGGTGCTGCCACAACTGGACTCTGTGATCCCTGTCAGGGCTGCTGGGAGGGTCTGGAATTACACAATTACAAGCACTGTGGATGCTCCAGGGGCTGGCTGCTGCCTGGGCCCTCTGGGCCACCTTCCTGTCACTGTGTGACAGTTCTGGGTTGTGACACTGCTGCCACAGCGAGTGGCACCGGCCTGTCCAGGGCTCAGCTCAGAGCTGCTCTGAGCTCCTGTGCTGGCTCTGGGCCCTGCTGAGGCAAACCCCCTTGTGTTGCAGCTGCCTTCCTCACACAGACAGTGTGTCTGGATGACACAACGGTGAAGTTTGAGATCTGGGACACGGCGGGGCAGGAGCGATACCACAGCCTGGCCCCCATGTACTACCGGGGCGCCCAGGCTGCCATCGTGGTCTACGACATCACCAACACAGTGAGTCTGGGCAGGGCTGCCTGGGGGGCTGCCAGGGCTTTCTCCTTGTGCCAGGGGCTGCTCCTTGGGGCTGTGTCCTGCTCACAGCCCTGCAGGTACCTGGCTGGGGCTGCCAAGTTCTTAAAAGCTGCTCACGGCCTCTTCCTCAGCTCCGGCCAAGGCTGGGAGCTGATAAAGGATCCTGCTGCCAAGTGCTGCAGAGGCAGGACTCTTCTCACAGGAAAGCCTTGTTCTAATCATATCTGCCCTCTGGATTCCTACATGGCTGCCCTTCCTGACTGCTGCCTCCTGTTTGCTTCCAGGACACATTTGTACGAGCCAAGAACTGGGTGAAAGAGTTGCAGAGGCAGGCTAGCCCCAATATTGTAATTGCACTAGCAGGAAACAAGGCAGACCTTGCTAACAAGAGAGCTGTGGACTTCCAGGTGAGTGAGAGTCCAGACAAGTTGTTACCCTAGCAGGTCAGGAATGGATATTTTTGCTTAAGTGAGGGAGGTGGCAGCTATATAAAATGTGGTTTGAAGGAGAATGAAAGTGAAGTTTTGTGCTGAGGACTGCAAGATGCCACTGAGCAGGGTCTGTGCCCTTGCTTCCGTAACAACACGTGTGACCCTGGCTGGTGAAAGTCCTTGTGAATGTGGAGGAGGAGGCCCACAGAGCACAAACTTCTGTCCTTATCCTCCTTTCTGCCTTACTCACGTGGGGATGTCTGCGGGGTGTGAAACAGCAGCTTTTGGGTATGAGACACACGAGGAATCACTCCCAGCTCGTTCTCTGCTCTTCACAGCTCTTACCTCATCTGAGGCAAGCACTCCAGAGAGGTTCTTACCCAGCCCTTGCACAGGGTTGCTCGTGGTGCCCTGCAATGGGTGGCACACTGCCAGCTGCCCCAGCTCCCTTCAGGTGCTGTGTGGCTCAGTCAGGCTGTGCCAAGCCCAGCTGGGGGACACTCACTGGCTGCTGCTGCTGGAGCATGTCCCTGGGTTGTCCAGGCCAGGTGGGAGCAGGGACAAGGGAGGGAATTTCTGGCCCAGGGTGAGACATGGTGTTTCTCCAGCAGTTAGTGTGTTGACAAGTGAAGTGCACAAAGTCTGCTCAGGCCTCCTGCCAGGCTGCTTTTAGCACTCTGCTGTGGTTGTTTGTAGGATGCACAGACATATGCAGATGACAACAGCTTGCTGTTCATGGAGACGTCAGCGAAGACAGCGATGAATGTGAATGAAATCTTCATGGCAATAGGTACAGCCTGTGTGTGGGGCTGGGGCAGCTCTGAGTGCCAGCACTGCAGCCCAGGAGGGTCCTGTGTCACCCAGGGCTAGTGGCTCTTACAATTTGCCACACTGGTGTGATTGGTCATTCCCTGAGTGTGTGGAGCCTTAGCCTTGTAAAGGTTCCCTGAGTCTGGGGTGGTGATGGAGATGGGAGCAGGTGTGATGCCAGCCAGAGGTGAGGAAGGGGTGGCAAAATGCACAAATGTATGTTTGTGCTGTCCTAAACTCTGCTGGAGCAGGCTGCACCCAGCATGGCATGCACAGCGTGAGGAAGTTGGCTGTGGTGGTGTTCACAGGGGTCCCAGGACGAGGGAAGAGATGGGAATCTTGACTCCATGTTTCAGAAGGTTGATTCATTATTTTATGATATATATTATATTAAAGGTAAATGATATATTAAAACTGTACTAAAAGAATAGAAGAAAGGATTTCATCAGAGGGCTAGCAAGGAATAGAAAGGAGTGATAATAAAATCTTGTGACTGACCAGAGAGTCAGAGACAGCTGGACTGTGATTGGCCATTAATTAGAAACAACCACATGAGACCAATCACAGATGCACCTGTTGCATTCCACAGCAGCAGATAATCATTGTTTACATTTCGTTTCTGAGGCTTCTCAGCTTCTCAGGAGAAAAAAATCCTAAGGAAAGGATTTTTCACAAGATGTGTCTGTGACAGTTGGAGAACCCTGCTAACACCCTGTTCCTTCCTAGCCAAGAAACTGCCAAAAAACGAACCCCAGAACGCTCCTGGTGGCCCGGGCAGGAATCGGGTGGTGGATCTTCAGGAGAGCAGCCAGCCCAGCAGAAGCCAGTGCTGCAGCAACTGAGCAGCTGCTGCAGCCCACGAGCCCTTGGAGGAGTGACTGGAACCCACGCTAACGATCGCACTTACCGTAGGGCGGCCGCTGCCGGCGCCGCCGTGATTCTCCATCCCTTTCTGATCATAGGCTGGAGGGAGTTCTTCCACCTGCACCTTTCTGTACAAATACTAATTCAATTCTAAGTCTTAAGTCACTTTTTTAATATATGAACTTCTGCTCTTCCCTCTTCCTGGTGGTGGTGGATGCAGGAGCTGGTGTCTGCCCAGCCAGCGTGGCCGTCCCGCAGGTGAGGCCAGCAGCAGCCAGGTCCCACAGCACTGTAGTTCACTATGGGAAACAAAGGGATATTGGGACACGTGTTTAAGGTTCCCTGTCTGTAAGAGCTGAGGCTGATCCCGTACGATGTGCCCAGAACAACCACTAAACTGTAGCATTAGAGACAAACTCCGGCTCTTGGGCCACTTATTGACCAAATCAATGATGAGTATTTGGGGTGGGGCAGAGGGAAGCAAAACTGGTTTCTTCTGTATTTTGTATTGTATGTTTCTCCATGTAACCAATCAGTATCTTGTCAATATAGTACATCCAACGAGCTGCCTGTTGTCTTTCTTTGTGTTGGACTCCAGCATGCCAACTCTTCTTTTCTCTCGGTTCTGTCGTAATGCACTAATCCTGTTGCAACTTTTGCAAAAAAATCTTGTATAGAAATTTGTCCTTTTCTTGATGGTTGTGATGCCACTAATATTGTTAACCCTGCTCTGGTGGGAATACACAAGGTTTACTGATGTACAGAGGTGGGGTGGGGGAAACCTTGGGTAACCTGTTGGTGGGAATGACATGTATTGCAAAAGCCTGTAATTCCACAAAGAATGAAGGGAGGTATTAAATGGCTTCTGTTGCCAGACTCTAACTGATGTTGGCTGCTGCCTAGTGCCTAATGCAGTGTCTTATGCATCCTGGTATTTAAGAGGAACTGTTGACTTAGTCTTCATCACAAACTTCAGTTTTGTGTGATTAAAACAAAATTTTTATAAACCTATCATAACAACAATGTTCATGTTTCTTAATGCAGCAGAGACTGGACCTGAGCACAACAGTTCTTGGTGGAAGCTGAGTTGTGCTGGGCTTCTCCTGGTGTGTCCCAGACCTTGGTAGGGAAATGGGGCCCTTCCTTCCTTCCTGAGGAGGGGGAAATGGGGCTCCTGAGCTTGGGCTATGTGGCTGCTCCTGCACACAGTGCTGCTGCTGCTGCTGTTCACTTGGCTCCAGTGTGCTCAAGGAAGCTTGAGGGAAATTGTGGGAATTATTCCTTGCTTTATGCTTCTGGGGAAACTACAGTGCAAGATGGGGAGAGGTGGGGGAGCAGTGTGTGGAAGAGCTCTGCTCTGCAGTGGGACAGGCTTGGGATGGTGCTCCAGACTTCATGAACACCATGCCTGTCCCTGGAGCACCATGGCCTTGGAAGATGCTGCTCTCCTGTCACTGCTGCGTGGACTGCGAGACCCCAACACCCTGGGACCTGGAGTCAGTGTGGAAACAGGACCAGCCCCTTGCAGCTCCATCCCTGCCAGCTGTGCTGCCAGCAGCACCGTTTGTGCCCAGGAGAGGCTGAGGATGGAGATGTGCTGTATTTGGAACCCTCACAGCTGAGGGGCTGGGTCACAGAGCCTGTGAGTAGAGGTGTATGAACAGCCTTGGCTTGTGTGCCCTTCATCTGCTATCCAAGGTCTTAGTGCCTCCTCCTCCTGCTGGATTTCCTTAAAATCCTGAAGCAGGAAGGGTCTGGAGTGATTGGTGATTGAGTGCCTGGGATCATGCTGGAGCCTGGGCTGCCTGTGGGGTGTGGGCTCCTTTGTGTGGTGCTGTTTGTGCCTGCCCTGCTGAGCTGCTGGAGGTGCTCAGGGTCTCTGTGGGACCATGCAGTGCTCACTGTGTGGGGTGGGCTGATGCTGCTGGTGTCCCCAGGCAGCCAGAGCTGGGCCAGTTTGAAGAAGAGCTTCCCTGATGCCACTCAGAACCATTCAGTGGGCACTGTGTGCAGTGCTGTTGCCATCTGCTGGCTCCTCTCCCTTGGTGCCTGCTTTCTTCCTAGGTTTGGAGTCTTTATGAAGGCACCTGTGATACCTTAAGGAGGGTGTTGCTGCTTGCAGCAGGTGCTCAGGGGCTCAGTAAGGAGGCTGGGGACCTGCTGGTGATCCTGGTGTGTGATCTCAGGCTGCTTTAGCACAAACAGGCGTTCCTGCCTGCATACCTGCAGCCTGCCCACACAGCTGCTGCCTGCCCGGGCCTGAGTTGGGTGTTTGTGGTGGTTACGCACCGCACCCGGCGTTGGGCTGCTCCCTCCCTGCTCCTTCGAGCTCAGGGTGGACTCCAGCAGCCCCTTGCCAAGCTGGGAAAGGGAAAGTGTGGCTACAAGAGTCTCACACCACACCCAGCCAGCCAGCCCGGTGTGGTTGTATAGGGATGGGTATTGGCTGGGGTAGTGGAGCTGGAGATGATGCTGGCAGCAGGGTGAGGAAGGGGTGAGGCAGCCCTGCTGCTCCTGTACAGGTGAGTGAGACTGCCCTTCCTCCCAGATCCCCTCCCCTCCCTCACAGACCCCTCTGGCTCTGCTGTCTGACCCCATTTTGGGCTGTCTGACCCCATTTTGTGCTGCCCTGAGCTTCTTCCCTCCCTGTGCGTCCCATTCCTCTGGCACCAAGAGCAGGGCGCAGCCTCCCCATTAATCAACGCCCAGAGAACACAAAAGAAGATTCAATGCAAAAGTATTTATTGGATACAAAAACATTCCAGTTTAGTGAAAAAAATGGCATCATTGCTGATGGAGCTTGTCTGGGCTTCAACCCGAGACTTGCTCCTCTGCTCCGGTCCTGCCGTGGCCATCGGGTCCCATCCTCTCACACCTGGGCTTTGGTGGCTCCGTTCTCAGAAGCTGGTCCGGTCAGTGGGGCAGCAGGGCTGACCTGGATGGGCACACTCCTCTCAGGAGCGGCTGGCAGTGCCAGCTTGGGGGCCTCGATGAGGAGCTGCCCATCCTTGGACAGGGAGCAGGTCAGCGCTTCGGCATCCACCTCCTCGGGCACGTCCCACTCCCGCTTCAGCACCTCGTACTTGTAGGAGAAGGAGCCCTTCTCATCGACGTTCTGCGTCTCCTTCTGCCCCACCAGCACCACCTTCCTGCCCACCACCTTCACCGACAGCTCCTCGGGAGCGAAGTTCTTCACGTCCTGGCACACCGAGAAGCCGTCCCCGGAGCTGTGGCTCAGGCTCATGCTGCTGCTCGGGCTGTGCTCCATGGCCATGGCTCCGTGGTTGCTCAGGAGCTGCTCGAAGCTGCTCATGAACTCACGAGCTTTCTCCATCTCCTGCTGCAGCTCGGTGAAGATGGTCTCTGCGTGTGGCCACAGGGTTCTCACTGTGCCCAGCTGGCTGGCCAGGGAGCTGGAGGCGAAGGGTGCGAGGTGCATCCGGCAAAGCATCTCTGCGGCTGCTGTGGCTGCTGCTGCTGCTTCTGCTGCTGCTGTCGCCTTTCCAGTGCTCTGGAAGCGTTCTGCCCCGCTGCTGCCGCCGCAGGTTTTTATACCCGATTCCCCGGAGGCGTGGCATTGTCCCGCACATTACGTCAGCCCCGGGAGAAAAGCTCAGCTCTTTCCAGCCCGTTCCAGCTCATTCTTGTTACTCACCCGTGAGGAGAGGCAGGGCTGACGTCGTGCCCGGCATACCTTCGCCCTGACTCTCACAGCTTTGCTCTCCTGGCTTATAATTAGCAGCATCACCTCAGCCTCCGAGCGGGATGCCTGAGCCACCCTTGCCAAAAATCTGTGCCCTTTGCATTTCCCAGGCACGGAGTGAGTCTGGGCTCGTCTCCTCCGTGCCTCCCCCCGCCCTGCCCTGTGTTCCATTTCCCCCCATCTGTGCCCAGGTGGGGCCCCTCAGGTGAGACCAGAAGTCAGCCCATGTCCCCATGCCCAGGTGGGGTGCTGAGGGGTCAGCCCGTGTCCCCATGCCCAGGTGGGGCGCTGAGGGGTCAGCCCGTGTCCCCATGCCCAGGTGGGGTGTTCAGGGGTCAGATATGCCTAGATGGGGTGCTGAGGGGTCAGTCCTTGTCCCCATGCCCAGTTGGGGTGCTGAGGGGTCAGCCTGTGTCCCCAGGTGTGCAGTGGGGTGTTTAGGGATCAGCCCTTGTCCCCATGCCCAGGTGGGGTGCACAGTGAGGTGTTTAGGGGTCAGCCCTATGCCTAAGTGAGGTGCTGAGGGGTCAGTCTGTGGCCTCATGCCCAGGTGGGGTGCTTAGGGGTCAGGTTGGGGGTGCCCAACAGGGAGAGTGGTCCCAGAAAGTGAAAGGAAGTGCCTGGCAGCAGATGCCGTGGGCCATGTACAGGGGTGGGATCAGTTCCTGTACTGTAGGAGTGATGAGCTCCTGGCACAGTGGAGCCTTCCTCCACCGAGCCCCCGGCAGGGAAGGGCTCTGTAGCCCCCCGGCCATGGCCCCACGGGCCCCGCTGCATCACGATGGCTCGGCAGAAACCCGAGCTCACGGCGGTGACTGCGGCTCCCTATTTGTGGCATGTGACCTGTGCCCAGAAACAGGCGCTGCTATTTTGGCTGGTGGATAATCAGCCTCTCAAAAATAGGCGATGGCTCCAGGAGGCTGCGTGGGGGGAGAGAGCATTCTGGAAGGGACACACCCCTGGGCAGGGGAGAATAAAACCCGCTGCTCCCCTTCCCCAGCCCAGCACTGCAGGGAGCAGCAGCAGCAGCACAGCCTGGAGCACTCCTCGCTCGCAGCAGAGATGCTTTGCCGCCTGCACTTTATGCCGCCCATGTCCAGCTCGCTGTTCCCGTGGCTGGGACCCGTCCGCACCCTGTGGCCACATCCAGGCACCCTTTTCGCCGAGCTGGAGCGGGAGATGCGGCTGGAGATGGAGCGGGCTCGGGAGTTCATGAGCAGCGTGGAGCAGTACCTGAGCAGCGGCAGCAGCCCCGGCCGGCTCGGCATCGGCCCCAGCACCAGCGCAGCGCTGCCCCACAGCTCCGGGGATGGTTTCTCGGTGTGCCAGGACGTGAAGGACTTTGCCCCCGAGCAGCTGTCGGTGAAGGTGGTGGGCAGGAAGGTGGTGCTGGTGGGGCAGAAGGAGACGCAGAGCACGGACGAGAAGGGCTCCTTCTCCTACAAGTACGAGGTGCTGAAGCGGGAGTGGGACGTGCCCGAGGAGGTGGACGCCGAGGCGCTGACCTGCTCCCTGTCCAAGGATGGGCAGCTCCGCATCGAGGCCCCCAAGCTGGCACTGCCAGCCGCTCCCGAGAGGAATGTGCCCATCCAGATGGGGCCGGCGGTGGCACAGCAAGCTGGCAGCGCTGAGGAGGGAGCCGAGAGGGCCAAGGCGTGAAGAGGAGAGACGGGGACCAGGCTGAGCCTGGCGACAACGGGGGCAGCTGCTGGCCGCAGAGCGGGACCGTGCCATGGCCCGGGGCGTGGGGTCTGCCCAGAACATGCGTCTTTTTTTGATATGTAATAAATATTCCTAACTTTTATTCGTGTGGTTTCGGCGTTTCTGGTCTTGCTTTGCAGTGCTCCTGCCCGTGCCCACGCAGTGCGATGGGGAACGGGGCTGTGCTGGCACCCGGGCATGGCTTTGGCACCTCTGCCAGGGTGGGGAACGGGGGCTGTGCTGGCACCGGGCATGGCCCGGGCATCTCTGCCAGGGTGGGGAACGGGGCTGTACTGGCACCGGGCATGACCTCTGCCCTGGCAGAGGAGAGGGGCTCCGGGCCATGAGCAGCACCGAGAGTCCCCGGCAGGTCCTGAGCATCCCCCCGGGCAGCCTTGGGAGCCGTGGCTCCCATCCTCGGGATGATGCTGGAACATTCCCGTGCCTGCCTCGCCGACAGTGCTGGAACATTCCAGGCGGTGCCCGCTCCTGCCCGGCGCTAATCCGCTTCCCCCGCGGTCACAGGGGCGCGGTCGGTCTCTCATTAATGGCCCCGCGGGCGGAGCCGGTTCGCCGGTACCGGCCGGGAGGCGCGGCCACGCTCCGTGCCAGCCGCCCGAGCAGGCTGCGAGCAGGCGGAGGGCGGGTCACACACCGAGTTTGGAGAACAGGGCGTGGCCACGCTCCATATTTGCGGGAGGCAGCGGAGCGGTCCCGGTTACCGGAGGGTGCGAGCGCTCCGCCGGGCACCGACAGCTCGGCATCGCCCCGTGAGGGGCTGTCGCGGTGGGTCGTCATGACCAGACCTCGATCCTCTCTGGGCGGTTCGCGCCATACGCAGTGCCGAGTGGGAGCTCTGCTCCCGTTTGGGGCACCGGGTGACGTGAACCGGCCCCGGGAGCGCCGTCCCGGGAGCAGCGGCCCCGCCTCCCCCACCGCCGCCGCAGCGAACTACAACTCCCGGCGTTCCCTGCGCTCCCGGCGCGCAGGCGCAGTGCGCGCGGGGCGCACGCCGGGCCCGGCATGGCGGAGCCGGAGGCCGCGCAGCCCGGGCGGCCCCCGCCGGGCCCGGCCACGACAACGGCGGCCACAGCGGGGGCGAGCGGGGGAACGGCTGGAGGAGCGGGATCCAGCGACCCGGCACGGCCCGGGCTGAGCCAGCAGCAGCGGGCGAGCCAGCGCAAGGCGCAGGTGCGGGGGTTCCCCCGCGGGAAGAAGCTGGAGAAGCTGGGGGTGTTCTCGGCTTGCAAGGTGGGAACGGCGGCACCGGGAGGGAACCGAGGGCACGGAGGGCTGGAGGGGGGTTCGAGGCTGTGCACGAGTGGAGGATGCGGGGAGGGGCGTGGTGGGGGTGCAGGGGATGCGGGAGTGGGGATTCAGTGCTGTGCACGGGTTAGGGATGGAGGATGAGGATGCTGACATGAGGGGGGATGCAGGAGGGGTGTAGGAGGGGAATTTAGGGGTGCAGGGGGGTGAATGGAAGGAATAAATGGACAAAACACGCGGGATTGGGATGTACATGGGGTGCAGGATGGGGGTGCTGGGCAGGGGGTGCAGGATGGGAGTGCTGAGTTACCCAGGAGAGGTGCAGGGATGTCACTGAGCAGGGGCTGCACGGGGCAGTGTTGGGGTGGTGGGGGCTGAGAAAAGCTGGGCTGGGTGGAGAGGGGTAGGTGGGAACCAGGGAAATCCTTTGGCCACTGCAACAACCACTGCTGTCCTTATTCCCAGGCCAACGATGCCTGCAAGTGCAATGGCTGGAAGAACCCCAACCCCCCCACAGCCCCCCGAATGGACCTGCAGCAGCCAGTGACCAACCTGAGCGAACCCTGCCGGAGCTGTGGCCATGCTCTGGGTAACTCCTGTGGGATTGGTCCCTTGTTCTCACTGTGGTGCTGATCCCTTGTTCTCACTGTGCTGAAATAGGAGCTTCTTTGAGCCAGATCTCATAAGCTTTTGGAGGTCTATTTCACACCCAAGATAGTTCAGCTACCTTAGAAGGCATAAAATCAGCAGGATGGCTTCTGTGATACTGTTGGAAGCAGAAAGGTTTTAATAAAAGGCAAAATAACAAACTCTTTACAGACAAAAACTAAGTGCAAAACGCTCTCCTGCCCTTAGTAAAACACTTTACAAACGCAATTAGTTTCTTTGTTCTCTTCTTTTTCTAGTAAATTCCCCAAGCAAAACATTTGGTTCCTGTCCAATTAGCTATCCTTAAATTTGAGGTGAATTCCCTTAAGTCCTAAAAGGTGTCTTTTCACTTGATTGAAGAGAAAAACTAAGGTTATTTCCTTTTTAAGAAGACAAAAGATAGTTTTGTCTCTCCATCAACAAGAAACACATTCCTATTCTGTGGTGCTGATCCCTCAGTGCCACTGTGGTGCTGATCCTTGGCTTTCTTTTTGTGGTGATGATCCCTTGGCTTTCTCTTTGTGGTGCTCATCTCTTGGCTTTCTTTTTGTGGTGATGATCCCTTGGCTTTCTCTTTGTGGTGCTCATCTCTTGGCTTTCTTTTTGTGGTGATGATCCCTTGGCTGTCTCTTTGTGGTGCTGATCCCCTGGTCTCTTTGTAGTGATGATCCCTTGGCTTTCTCTTTGTGGTGCTCATCCCTTGGCTTTCACTTTGTGGTGCTCATCCTTTGGCTTTCTTTTTGTGGTGCTGATCCCCTGGCTTTCTCTTTGTGGTGCTGATCCCTTGGCTTTCTCTTTGTGGTGATGATTCTTTGGCTTTCTCTTTGTGGTGCTCATCCCTTGGCTTTCTGTGGTGATGATCCCTTGGCTTTCTCTTTGTGGTGCTGATCCCCTGCTCTCTTTTTAGTGATGAGCCCTTGGCTTTCTCTTTGTGGTGATAATTCCTTGGCTTTCTCCCTGGCACAGCTGACCATGTGTCCCACCTGGAGAACGTCTCAGAGGAGGAGATCAACCGTCTGCTGGGCATGGTGGTGGATGTGGAGAACCTCTTCATGTCAGTGCACAAGGAGGAGGACACAGACACCAAGCAGGTGTATTTCTACCTGTTCAAGGTGAGTCTGGGGCTGGGCAGGTCTCACTGCCCCACTCATGGGGGGAAATGTGCAGAGTTTCTGGTCATTGTGGGGGTTGTTGTCCTGCTGTTTGTGCTCTGCTGGAGCTGGTGCTGAAGCTGTGAACCATCCCACAGCCAGAGAGCTGGAATGCTGACTCTGTTCTGGAGTCACTGCTCTCCTGGCCTGGAATTCCCTAGGAGGGCAGTTCTAGGGGATGAGTTGGTGTGCTCCAAGGGCAGCACCAGTGCCTTCCTGGCTGTAGGAATTGGAGCAGCCCCATGGCAGCATTCAGCCACCTCCACCATTCCTGGAATATCCAGTTCCTGGGACTCTTCTGACCATGTCTGTTGGTGTCTTTGCAGCTGCTGAGGAAGTGCATCCTGCAGATGAGCCAGCCTGTGGTTGAGGGGTCCCTGGGGAGCCCTCCCTTTGAGAAACCCAACATTGAGCAGGTGAGGCTGCTGCACTGCCCTGATGGCTTGTCCTGTGTTCTGCTGCTCTTGCACGGTCCCCTCACTCTCTGGGAGGCAGCATGGAAGTGCCCAGAGCAGCTCCTGGCACCCTCCCACTGTGCCATCCTGTCCCCAGGGAGTTCTGAATTTTGTGCAGTACAAATTCAGCCCCTGGCACCCTCCCACTGTGCCATCCTCTCTCCCCAGGGAGTCCTGAATTTTGTGCAGTACAAGTTCAGCCACTTGCCACCCAAGGAGCGCCAGACCATGTATGAGCTCTCCAAGATGTTCCTGCTGTGCCTCAACTACTGGAAGCTGGAGACACCGTCCCAGTTCCGTCAGCGCTCCCAGAATGATGATGTGGCCACCTACAAGGTCAACTACACCAGGTGAGAGGGGCAGGGGGCCACTGAGCCAGCCATCCTGGGGTCTCCCAGACTGTCAGTCCACCAGGAGAGCAGGCACACAGTGGTGCCAATGCTTCTGAGTGTCAGCAGTGCCTTCATCCACCCTGCTCCCAGCAAGGATGTGGTTGCTCTGGGGTCTCTGGTTCTCTCCTGCTGCTCAGAGTGACCCCCAGATGTGTTAAAAAGTCTCTTTTCCCAGCCCAGCAGTTGAAGAAGGAGTCAGAACTCTTCATTTCTCTGTCTCAAGGTTGTTTATTGTTTCTTATCTATAAAATTCTTTCTCCTGACCTGCTGAGGTCTGCTCAACAAGACAGTCAGAGGCACTCTGCCTGTCTTTTATCTTTTTATACTAAAAACTATGTATACAATATTTACAATTACTTCCCAATACCTACCACCTATGTTAGACAGTGAGCTTCTACTCTAAACCAATCTAAAAGTGCCACCATCACAGCAGGAGATGGAGGCCGAGAAGAAGAAGGAGAAAGGCTGGACACATCCAGATTCTTCCTGAACTCCCATTCTAAAAACCCCAAAAAATTATTTTTTCACGCTGTGATAAATACACTATCATTCTACTTAAAGTTTCATGGCTTGTAAATCCTCATATAAGGTTGGTAATTGTTTCCATGGGTTCAAATCAAAAGTACAGGTGGTTTTGACTCTGTGCCAAGGTCTCTGAGCCCCCTGGGCAGGAGCTTGAGTCTTCTAGTGCAGCCAGAGGAATTTCCTGGGTTCCAGCCCTGTCTCCAGAGCCCCTTGGTGTCCCACAGGTGGCTGTGCTACTGCCATGTGCCCCAGAGCTGTGACAGCCTGCCCCGCTATGAGACCACGCACGTGTTTGGGCGCAGCCTCCTCAAGTCCATCTTCACGGTGACACGCCGGCAGCTGCTGGAGAAATTCCGCGTGGAGAAGGACAAACTGGTGCCAGAGAAACGGACCCTGATCCTCACCCACTTCCCCAAGTAGGTGCCCAGTGTGGGGATGGCTGCTGGAGGGCACTCCTCCTTTGGCATGCTCGCATGCTGATGTGCCACTCCCTGCCAGGTTCCTCTCCATGCTGGAGGAGGAGATCTACGGTGAGAACTCTCCCATCTGGGAGGCTGATTTCACTGTGCCAGCTGCAGAGGGTGCCCAGCTGGTGTCTCGCCCAGGTATTTCAGGATAATTCAGGATTTCCCCACTCCCTCTGTTTGGAGGCTGAGGGATAAAGGGTTAAGGTGTGGCTGAGCATTTTCACAAGGCATTTTCAGTCGTGGGCACCATGGGTTTCTTGCAGCTGCAGTCAGCACCGTTGCCGTGCCCACCACTCCTCTCTTCAGCAAGAAGCTCAGCAGCAGCAGCTCAGCCACCAGCCTGGACACCAGCACCCCAGAGCCTCTGCCAGGTAAGGTCACCTGAGCCCACTCCTGAAAGCTGGAACTGTCCATGGTCCCTGCCAGCACTGCATGTGCTGCTCTGCCCCTATGCCAGGAGAGAAGAGGAAGCTCCCTGAGAGCCTGACCCTGGAGGATGCCAAGAGGATCCGTGTCATGGGAGACATCCCCATGGAGCTGGTGAACGAGGTCATGCTGACCATCACAGACCCTGCTGCCATGCTGGGCCCTGAGGTGAGGCCTGGGGATGTTGGGGTGCCTCCATGGCCTACAGGGCAGAGGCCTAAAGATAGGAAATGCCAAGTCATGGTGAATACCTAGAAGCCCTTTCTTCCACCTTTTGGACCCCTGCTTATCTCTGTGTAACCCCATAGGTCACTTCTCCTTAACCCCTGCTATTGGACAATTTCTGATCCCCCTATATCCTATTGAATGGGCTGTTTTAGCCTGGTTCTGGAGAAGAGCTGTCCCTGGAACCCTTCATAGACTGTGGAGTGCCAGAACAGCCTTCTCCTCTCTTGCCCTGAGCCTGCCAACCTGTGGCACCTTGCAAGCTAAGAGCTGGAATCACAAAGAGCTGATAATCACTAAAAGAGCTGATATTCCTTAAGCTTGCTAAGGCTGTTGAGAGCTGCTTGGGTTATTGGGCAGTCAGTCCCCCTAAAGGACTGAGCTATCCAGCCCTGCAGCCTACTCAGAGGCAAACCTGCACCCAGCAGGAGGCTGAATTACTACAGAGCTCTTTTCCCAACGTGCCACGCTGGGGTGAGTGTTGGGGAAGATGGAACAGGAAAGCCTTATAAATATGATTGCCTGGCAAAAGATTTTGAGAATATGGAAACTATAAGCGAGATTGAAGTGAAAGCAAGCTTTGAGATACCTCAGTTACTGAACAACTGGAAAACAATGGTGTGGCCAGCTGAAGGTGGTCCCCTTTTGATGGAACAGCACCCTCTGCTTGCAGACAGGCCCAAGGGTCAGAGCAGACCCTACTGACTTGGCAGAAGGGGTCCAAAGAGGAGTTTTTAGGGTTTAAAATGTAACATAGTATGGTAATGTAATGATTCTTATAGGCTGTATGTTAAATGCTACAGGATTTGTATCTTGTACTAGATTGGTTAGTGAGAATTAGAATATTCAACACAGAAGATGATTTATTGTATTGGAACGGGAACTTCGCGCTCTTAGCCTTTTAGGCTCTTGCCTTTTACTCTCTTACCCCTTTTACTCTCTTACCCCTTTTACTCTTTTACCCTCTCATCCTCTCTCCCCCTCTTTTCTCTCGGGCCTGCTCTGAGCTGTGGCTGGCAGTTCCCAGCAGGGCTCTGCGCTTGGCCCTTTGCAATAAACCCCAAGTTCCATGATCTGGCTGCAGAGATCTCTCACCTCTGTCCGTCCCGACCGTCCTACCCCCGATGCTCCTATAGGTGGGCTCCCCCAAAGAGGGTGTGCAGTGCCAGTGACCCCCCCTGTGTGCCCCCAGACCAGCCTGCTGTCGGCCAACGCGGCGCGGGACGAGACGGCGCGGCTGGAGGAGCGGCGCGGCATCATCGAGTTCCATGTCATCGGCAACTCCCTGTCCCAGAAATCCAACAAGAAGATCCTGATGTGGCTGGTGGGGCTGCAGAACGTCTTCTCCCACCAGCTGCCCCGCATGCCCAAGGAGTACATCACCCGCCTCGTCTTTGACCCGTGCGTGCCTGGGGGGTGCCTGGGGGCCGCTGTGGGGGGCTCCCCTCACCCTCGGCCGTGCTGCCCGCAGGAAGCACAAGACCCTGGCACTGATCAAGGATGGACGAGTGATTGGGGGCATCTGCTTCCGTATGTTCCCTACCCAAGGCTTCACGGAGATTGTCTTCTGTGCTGTCACCTCCAATGAGCAAGTGAAGGTGAGAGAAGGGAGGTGGGCATACAGGTGTGCCCCCCAAAGCCTGGCGTGGGCAGGATGGGGTCTCAGCCCCCTTGGGCAGCCAAACCTGCTCAGCACTGCTCAGCCCCAAGCTGTTGCACTGGGTCATCTTGCAGCTGCCATTTCCATGGGTGGGAGGGAGTTGTTTATCCCACCTGGGGGGTCTCTGTCTCATGGTATTTCCCCAAGGGCTATGGGACACACCTGATGAACCACCTGAAGGAGTACCACATCAAGCACAACATCCTCTACTTCCTCACCTATGCAGATGAGTATGCCATTGGCTACTTCAAAAAGCAGGTGGGCTCCTTCCCCTGGGAGCTGCTCCCAGCTCTGCTGCACACCTACCCCCTCCCACCTACCCTTTCCCACCTGCCCCTCTCCCCTAGGGCTTCTCCAAGGACATCAAGGTCCCCAAGAGCCGCTACCTGGGGTACATCAAGGACTACGAGGGGGCGACCCTGATGGAGTGTGAGCTGAACCCCCGCATCCCCTACACCGAGCTGTCACACATCATCAAGAAGCAGAAGGAGGTATGGCCAGGGGTGGGCACAAGGGTAGGTGACTGCCAGCCACCCCTGAAGGCAGAGGAGAGGTGTGGGGCTGTGCTGGCTCTGAGAGCAGACTTGCAGAGCAATGAGGGGACACTGGTGGCATTGACACTGGCTGGGGTTATCTCTGGCCTTGCATGGTGGGTTTGTGGGGTTCTTGGAGCATCCTGCAGCCCCCACTCCTCTGCTCCCTTCCAACCCCCATTCCCTGCAGATCATCAAGAAGCTGATTGAGAGGAAACAGGCTCAGATCCGCAAGGTGTACCCAGGCCTGACCTGCTTCAAGGAGGGTGTGAGGCAGATCCCCATCGAGAGTGTCCCTGGCATCCGTGAGTCCTGGCAGGGGTCTGGCAGGGGGCTCTGCCCTCCCTCCCCATGGCTGCAGAGCAGACATGGTGACACTGACACTTTCTTCCAGGAGAAACAGGATGGAAACCACTGGGGAAGGAGAAGGGGTGAGTGCTGCTGATGAAGCAGCAGGGCTGGGGGCTCAGCTCAGGCTGTGCCTCAGCCTTGGTGTTTTCCTGGCCCTGGAGTGGAGAGAGGCTGATGGGCACTGGCTTTGTCCTGCAGGAAGGAGCTGAAGGACCCAGACCAGCTCTACAACATGCTGAAGAACCTCCTGGCCCAGATCAAGGTGTGGGCAGGAAAGGACCCTCACTGTGGAGTCCCTGTCCATGTGACAACCCTCAGAGCTGCCTCCCTTGGGATGGGCTGTAAGGGCTTTGCCCCTGGGGACAGCTGGGGTGACCTAGGTGTGGGAGGATGCTGGGTGCTGGAGCAGCCAAGGGTTGTGTGTTCATTGCTCCAACTGCCCCCTCTTCTCCCCAGACCCACCCCAGTGCGTGGCCCTTCATGGAGCCAGTGAAGAAGTCAGAGGCACCAGACTACTATGAAATCATCCGCTTCCCCATTGGTAGGTTGGTGTGTCCAGCACCCCGGGACAGGATTGCAGAACAGGGGGCTGAGAACCCCACAATAATCAGCAGAGGGGGCTGAGAACCCCACATGAATCAGCCGAGAGGGCTGAGAACCCCATATTAATTAGTAGAGGGGGCTGAGAACCCCACAGTAATCAGCAGAGGGGGGATGAGAACCCCACATTAATTAGTAGAGGGGGCTGAGAACCCCACATTATTTTGCAGAGGGGGATGAGAACCCCACATTAATCAGCAGAGAGGGCGGAGAACCCCACATTAATCATGGGGTCTGTGTTGGGGACTCACATTTGGAGCAGTGGGAGCCTCGGGATAGTCCCGAATGAGAAAGGGATGAGTTCAGACTCGTGGCTGATGCCCAGCTCAGTGACTGGGGGGGATGCAGGAGCCTGGGGAGGGATCCTGACCTGTGCCACCTGCAGACCTGAAGACCATGACGGAGAGGCTGAAGAACCGCTACTACGTGACCAAGAAGCTCTTCATCGCCGACCTGCAGCGCATCATCACCAACTGCCGCGAGTACAACCCGCCCGACAGCGACTACTGCAAGTGTGCCAACACCCTCGAGAAGTTCTTCTACTTCAAGCTCAAGGAGGGAGGGCTCATCGATAAGTAGAAGGGGCTGGCCTGGATCTGCTGTGGCCTCCCAGTGGGAGGGACAGGGCTCCTGTGGGATCCAGCCCCACTGTTTGTGTTGGTAGGAGCTGCTGGAGGGATTGGTGCTGCTGAGCAGCCTGGGGAGCTGGGCTTTCCTTCTTGGGGAGCCACAGGGGCTTGGGGGGCTGGTGCTTTTATCCCTGAGGTGCTCTGGCTGCCTCTCCTAGGGAATGGGGGTGAGGCTGGAGCTGCCCCATCAGGATCTGCCCAGGGCAGGGACAGCACTGAGCTCCCGCCTCTGCCTGGGGAGGGGGAGCCCCCTGAGCCCTGTGCATCCCCCTTACCTGGGATCGTGCCTTCTGCCCTGACTCCCTGTGACAGGGCAGGGGCGCACAAGTGCTTTGGTTTCTGCTCCGTCCACGTGCGGGCAGCCCCTGCCGCTCACACTGAATGTAGGCGGGCTCAGCCCTGCTCTGTCCGCGGTGCTGCTCCTGGGCCGGGGTCCTGCTGGGCAGGGGGCTCTGCCCTGCTCACCCAGCTCCTGCTGCCTCTGTCAGCCCTTCCCTCCCCTCCCGGGGCAGGTCTGCCTTCCCTGCCTGTCCATCCTCGCTGCCAGCTGGCAGGGGGGGCTGCCAGCCCCAGTCCTGCCCCTCTGAGTGCCAGGGGCACAGGGAGGGCGGCTGCCGGTGCTGTGCTGGCTCTGCTCCCTGCCCTGCTCTGGCTGGCAGCCACCTCTGCTTGTCCCCTCCCTGCTCCCCGCCCCTTTCCCTGCCCTCCACTCCCCCATTTCACTTGACTGGTGTTTTCGTTGGTTTGTTTGTTTGTTTGTTTGTTTTTTTAATAAATGTCCTTGTGCAAGTCCCAGATCCTTCCTTGGGGCTCACCCCGGCGTGGTGGGCAGGGGGGACAACCTGGGATGTTCTGAAGGGTGTTGGGAGGGGAAGAGGAACAGCTCGGGATGGGGAGAATGTGAAGATCCCCGTGGACGGATTGGGGTGCACTGGGCAGAATTGGGGTGTAGGGTGTTGACAGGACACAGGGGTGATCTGGGTGCGGGGAGGTTCTCTGAGAGCTCCACTCGCTTTTGGTTTCGCTTCCAGCTGGGGGCTGGGGCTCCCGGGGGATCCCCAAGCCGGCCGGATTGGCTCGGCTCGGCTCGGCTCAGTTTCCCCAGCTCGGCCAGCGTGGCCCCCCCTTGCTGTTCCTTCCCCGTGCTCCGCCCGCTGCTCTCGGCACCGCCTCCAGTTTCGTTTCCTGGCGGCTGCGGTGGAGCTCCGGGACGCGGAGCTGCGAGGAATGCAGCTCCAGGAAGTGGAACTGCGGGACACGGAGCTCCAGGGAATGGAGCTCCGAGGGTACCAACGGGAGGCGGCGGCCCCGGCCCTGAGCGGCCGCAACAGCATCGTCTGGCTGCCCACCGGAGCCGGCAAAACCCGCGTGGCCGTGCACGTCTGCCGGCAGCACCTGGAGAGCCGGAGGGACGCCAAGGTGGCCGTGCTTGTCAACAAGGTGCTGCCCTGCCCCGGGACCCCCACGGCCACCCTGGTGGTGCTGGCCGGTGCTGAGTGTGGTCCTGTGGGCGCAGGTGCACCTGGTGGACCAGCACACCGAGAAGGAGTTCCACGTGCTGCAGGACAGCTTCAAGGTGGCGTCCATCAGTGGGGACACCAGCCACAAAACCTTCTTCGCCGACCTGGTGAAGAAGAGCGACGTTGTCATCTGCACAGCGCAGATCCTGCAGAACGCCCTGGTGAGCACGGAGGAGGACGCGCATGTGGAGCTGACAGGTGGGCACCAAGCTACAAACACTGCTGGCCCCACAGCCATGGCTGAGCCCCAGCCATCTCACCTTGCTCCCCTCCCTGGCCTGGAGCAGATTTCTCGCTGCTGGTGATAGACGAGTGCCACCACACGCACAAGGACGCTGTCTACAACAAGATCATGCTGAGATACCTCCAGCACAAGCTCCGTGGGGAGCAGGACCTGCCACAGGTCCTGGGGCTGACGGCATCCCCTGGCACTGGGGGGGCAACATCCTTTGAGGGGGCTGTGGAGCACATCCTGCAGGTGCGTCCTGTGCCCCCTGTGCTGTTTCAGCACGGCTTCCCCTGGGGTTCAGCAGGGTGCTCCTTGCCATGGGGGTTGATGCCCAGGTGTATGGGTGGAGTCATCCCCAAACTCAGCAGGTGAGCACCTGGGCAGCTCTGGGCTCAGGGTGGAAGCAGGGTCTTTCCCTCTCAGATCTGTGCCAACCTGGACACTGAGAAGATCACATCGGTGCAGGATGAGTTGCAGCACCTGCAGAGCCACGTCCCCCAACCCAAGAAGCAGTATGACCTGTGCCAGGAGAGACCACAGGTGAGGGATGGCTGCTCAGAGCCATGGGGCTGCTCACTGAGTGGAAGTTGAGACCTCCCCAAGCCCTGCTGTGTGAGGCACCTTCATCTGCTTCGCTCAGTGTGAAAAATCAGTTGACCCAGAGCTTTGGTGCTGGGGGATCCCACAACAGTCTGGGCCATGCAAGCAGCCACAATTCCCAGGTCCTGAGCCCCTCTCTGCTGCCAGGACCCCTTTGGTGAGCAGCTGAAGAAGATGATGGTGCAGATCCAGCAGTTCATGGAGAGGCCGGATTTCTCACGGGACTTTGGCACCCAGATTTACGAGCAGCACATTGTGAAGCTGGAGAAGAGAGGTGAGGCTGTGGCAGGGAGGGTGTGGCAGGGCAGAACCATGGGGACAGGCTGTCACTGCCCTGTCCCCTGCCCTGGCAGCTGCAGAGATGTTTTGTCGCAAGACGCGCGTGTGCGCCGTGCACCTGCGCAAGTACAACGATGCTCTGCTCATCAACGATACCGTGAGGATGGTGGACGCCTTCCAGTGCCTCCAGCAGTTCTACAGCTCTGAGAGGGACAAGAAGGACCCCACCGAGCAGTTCCTCACCACCACGTTTGAGGGTAACAGGGGAGTCTGGAGGGGGGTGATGCTGGCTGCATTTGGGGTGTCCCTGACTCTCCTGTCACCTGTGCAGAGAACAGGGCGAGACTGCAGGAGCTTGCTGGGGATCACCGCTATGAGAACCCCAGGCTGGCCAAGCTGGAGGGGATCCTGCGTGAGCACTTCCAGCCCCTGGGCACTTCTCGTGGCATTGTGTTCACCAGGACAAGGCAGAGTGCCCACAGCCTGCTGAGCTGGCTGCAGAGCACGGCCACGCTCCGTGGGCAGCACATCAGGGCCGCCGTCCTCACTGGCGCTGGCTACAGCAACCAGACCAGGCACATGACACAGGTGAGTGCAGGGAGGGTGGGCAGGAGCACCACCCACCCCACTTTGCACATTTTGGGGGTCTCAGAGCCCTACACAGCTGCTGAGGCATCACCCTTCTGTCTCCCCAGAATGAGCAGCAGGATGTGATCAAGCAGTTCCGTCAGGGAGCCCTCAACCTGCTCTTCTCCACCAGTGTGGCCGAGGAGGGCCTGGACATCCCTGAGTGCAACATCGTGGTCCGCTATGGGCTGATGACCAACGAGATTGCCATGGTGCAGGTGCTGCCCAGGCTCCTTCTGGCCCTGCCAGGATCCCCCAAAGCTGCAGGGGTGGGACATGGGGGCGCATGCAGACAACTCCTTGGGGATGAGCCCATCTCCATGGCAAGGCACAGCAGAGGGTGGAGGTGGCTCCATCCTCACAGGGTAGCACAGAAGGGTTGGCTGTGTCCTTTATCTGTTGACTGCAACATTTGGACCTTGCCCTGCAGGCCCGGGGCCGTGCCCGTGCTGAGAACAGCGTCTACTCTGTCCTTGCCAAAGCCAACACCAGAGAGGTGACCCGAGAGCTGCTCAACGAGGACCTGGTGGAGCTCATGAAGAGGGCGATTCAGGCAGTGCAAGCCATGCCTGAGCAGGAGTACTTCCAAAAGGTGGGTGCTGGGTGCTACTGTGGGTCTGGCAGGGCCAGGCAGCTCTTGCTGCCTGCTCTGTCTCAGGGAAACACCAGATCCTGGGATGGGGTTGTGTGAGGCACACCAGTGGGTGCCCATCCTGCCTTGCCCTCCTGCTCTGTGCTGATGATGCCTCCCTCGGTATCCATGGATTCTGCCATCTGTCCTGTGCTACCCCTGTCCCCCACTGTGGGAATCCACAAAATCAGAGGGTTTTGGAAAAGCTGCACAAGGCAGGCCTCAGAGGCAGCAGAACTGTGTTAGAGCTAAGCAGCAGCCATGAGCTAGGTCAGCAGAAAAGTTATTTAGAAAGTAGAAAAGCAAAGACAACTAGAACTATGGTCTCTGTGTATTAATGCTTGTCTAGAATAACTCTCTAAGCTACAGAAAAGTTTATCTAGCAAGATATTAGGAAGTTTGAAGCTTAATATTTGAGCTCTGTGTAAAGCTTACAAGTATTGTATTCGAAATAAGCAAGCATTCTTTTAACCAAAAGTATGTGTGCTTATAGTGGTTGGATAGAACTACTGTCAATGTGCTTTTGCTTTGTGTGATTGGTCAAAAAACTTATGAAGTGAGTTGTAGCATTAAGTTCTTTGTCTGCGGCCTGGGATGTGAGCTGCTGGCATCTTCCCATTATTATAACAATGTAATGAGACTGATGCTGGAAAATAAAACAGCTCAAAACAAAACAAAAAACCCCCAGCTGGTGATACCCCTCTGTCCCCCCCAGATCCAGGAGCTGCAGAGGGTGGCTGTGGCCAGCTGGCTGCTGAAGGAGGCCAGGATCAGCGAGCGGAGGCAGCTGCACCAGGCGTCTGCTGTTTGCCTGTACTGCGTCAACTGCAGCAGGGCCGTGTGCCGGGGCAGCGACATCCGCACCGTGGAGGGCATGCACCACGTCAATGTCAACCCCAAATTCGGGTAGGGGGCTCATGGGCAGGCACAGGGGTGAGGGGAGTTATTGGAATAATACTAATATAGCCATCGGGATGTGCCTGAGCTTTTCTGGCCCTGTAGCTGAACCAAACAGCGGCACTGTGGTGTTTCACCCCAGAGACACTTTTGGGTGGGTGTGTGGTGTTTCACCCCAGAGACACTTTTGGCCGCCTGGGTGTGTGGTGTTTCACCCCAACCCTGGTGGCCCCTTCCTTCCAGGTCGTATTACAGAGTTTCCTCTGGGAAAATACAGTTCCAGAGAGCTTTCAAGGACTGGGAGCCCGGCTGCCGCATTTCCTGCAAAGACTGCAGCCAGGTGAGCACCACAATTCCCCGTGTCTGCAGCCCAGGCAGAGCTGGAGGGACAGGAGGGGCTGTGCCTTGTGAGCTGTGCCATATGTGGGCTGTGGGACACAGAGGTGACTGTCCCCTCGCTGTGGCCCTGCAGCCTGGGGATGCTGTGTGTGCCTCGGGTGACTGTCCCCTCCCTGCCCACACAGGACTGGGGCATGGAGATGCTGTACCGCCAGGTGAAGCTGCCTGTCCTCTGCATCAAAAACTTTGTGGTGGAGACGCCAGCAGAGAAGAGGAGGTACAAGAAGTGGGGGGCTGTGACGTTCCCCATCGAGGCCTTTGACTACGTGGAGTATTGCTCTGGCACCTACAACCTGTCCTTGTAGCACAGGCTCTGTTCAGAAGAGGACCATTCACAGGGTGCTTTCAAGGTGCTACATGGAAAGGAGAGGCTTCCTCAACCCTTGGACAGAGAGCCATGGCTTATTCCTGTTTTCCTTCCTGGTCTGAGCCCCAGCAGCATGTCCCAAGCTGGAGCCCATGGCTGCTGAAGGAGCTTTGCTGCACCCATGAAGAAAGGATGAGATGCTGGGATTGAAAGCTACCCAAAGCTTGCTCCCCATGCTGCCTTCTCCTCCACAACCCTGCCAGGAGAACCATCATTTCTGTGGGTCCAGGACACTCTGATTTATGAACTTAATGGCTCAAAAATTAAAACACACATGCTAGACTGAAGAGGAGGGGTGGCTGCATCACTCATGGCAAGAGCTGGGTGGGTACAGGAGGCTTTGAGGGGGGGAAAATTGCCCCAGAGGCAGAACCCTCTGTACCCTGTGCCAGCAGGGTACTCCAGGGGTCTCCAGGGGACAGAGCAGCCTGTGAGGCTGCCCCAGGCCTACCCCAGCCACAGACAGTGCCCTGAGTGACCTCTGTCACCCACCCACCCAAAACCAACACTTCCTGAGGTGCAGAATGAGCCTGAGCCACTCTGGGACAGCCCCAGGGGGCTCTGGGTGTCCCCTCGGTCTCACCTGGGAGCGCCCTGGGAAGTGTCCGAGCTGTGGGGGAGCTGGGACTGGGATTGGGTGTAGGAACGGGCCGGGTTTGGGGTAGGGGATTGGATACTGGGGGATCCATTCAGTACCGGGAGATGTGGTACCAGGGGGATTTGGTACCGAGGGATTCATTTGGCACCAGGGGATTCAGTACTGAGGGATTTGGTACCGAGGGATTTATTCGGTGCTGGGGGATTCATTCGGTACCAGGGGATTCAGTACCGAGGGATTCAGTACCAAAGGCTTCAGTACCGATGGATTCATTCAGTACCAGGGGATTTATTCGATACCGAGGGATTCGGTACCGGGGGGATTCATTTTGTACCTAGGTATTCGGTACTGGGGGATTAAATCGGTACTGAGGGATTTGGTACCAAGGGATTCATTCAGTTTCGGGGGATTCATTCGGTACCGGGGGATTCGGTACCGAGCCCCGGACCGGCCGTGCTGTCCCGCTGCCGACCGCTAGAGGGAGCCCCGCACCGGGCTGGGGGATGCTCAGGAACCGGGAAACGATCCGGGGGAACCGGGGGATGTTCGGGGAACCGGGGGATGTTGAGGGGACTAGAGGATGCCCAGGGAACAGGGGAATGTTGGGGGAACCGGGAAACAATCTGGGCGGTGCTTGGGGAACTGGGAGATGATCCGGGGGGACCGGGGGATGCCCAGGGAACCGAGGGATGTTCAGGGAACCGGGGGATGTTCGGGATACCGGGAGGTGATCCGGGGGATGTTGGGGGAACCGGGAAACGATCCGGCAAGTACCAGGGGATGCCCGGGGAAGCGGGGATGTTCGGGGAACTGGGGGATGATCCGGCGGGGCCCGGGGATGCTCCAGCGAGTACAGGGGGCTGCACCTGCAGTTCCACGCGTGTCCCTTCCCCGCTGGACCCTGCCACACGAGCTGCTGCTGGCTCAGGGACCCCCCTGCGGATGCTCGGCAGGTCGGGGGAGCTGCAGGAGGACAAGGACAGGAGAGGGCACCAGAGGCTCCCGCGGTGCCAGGCACACATAGCCCGCTCCCAGGTGGACATGGCCCCGGGGAAAGCCAGCTCCTGTGCACCAGAAACTGGGTAATGAGGCCATTGGAGTTATTTGTAGCTCCTCTGGGCTGGGATGGCCTCTCCTCCCGCTCCCCAGGCAGGATCCCTCCCGCAGGGACCCCAGAGCGTTTTGCTCAGCTCAAATTGCCCTGATTTGTGCTTGGAGAATTCAGGTTGTGAGTTAGCCCAGTGGGTGCCCACAGCACTGGGTGGTGCAACCTCTCACCAACCCTGGCAGAGCTGTCTGTCCTTTTGGGACAGCCCCAAAACAGAATTTCTGTAACAAAACTTGCCCCTTTTTGATGTGATGGAATATGAGACCAGGACAGCACTGTGAGTTTCTGTGGGTTTTGCAGGTGGGTTTGTATCCATCCTCTGCTTATTCTTCCCTCTGCATCCCTGCTTTAACATCATCTGCATTTGATTTCTCCTTCCCAGGGGCTCGGTCACCTTGGGCCTGGCAGCAGGGAGCAGCTGAGCTGCAGTGATCACTGCTGTGACCTTGCTCTGCGTCCTCCCGAGCCAGCATCCTCCTGAGCCAGCATCCTTCAGGGCTGGCATCCTTCAGGACTGGCCTCCTCCAGAGCCCGTGGTCCAATCCCAGGCTGGGAGAAGTCTGTGGCTCAGAGCACCTTTGCTTATCTCAGCTCCAGTGGGGTCCCAGCCACCACTGTAGGCAGAGATGGGCACCACAGCAAACAAAAAATTCTGCTGGCACAAACACCCTGAAGGGCACCAGGATGGGCACAGCCCCAGCAGCTCCTGTGCCCTCCTGCCCCAGCACCCCCTGTGCCCCTGGGTGTGCTCACAGAGTCAGGGCAAAGCAGCAATTTATTTTCCACAGCTCATTTCATTTGTCAGCAGTGCTCTGTCAGAAAGCTCTGATTCCCCTCTCGAGGCACCAGCTGGAAAACCTCTGGCTCCTCCACCTGGCAGAGCCTCGGGTCAGCCCCAGGGTGGAGTTTGGTGGGATTTAGTGCTCAGCCTGTTATCAGGAGGGAGCCTGAGATGTGACTTGATTCCAAGGGTTTTCCTGGGGAGAAAACTGCTGGGTATCAAAGGGCTCTGTGGCTTGGCACACAGAGAGGAATGATGAGAACTGGGGCTGAAAGATAAAGTCAGGCAAATTGAAATGTGAAATCCGGGCCAGGTCTGCAGCAAGGAGGGCACAGAGCAGCCAAAGCAGGGCCCCAGGCACCTTTATCAAAGAGATAAATAAAGGTGGGGGTCCTGCCCTGAGGGTGGCTCCATCCTGCCTCATATTCCTGGCCCAGGCAGCAGCAGGAGTCCTGTGGTACCCTGGGTGAGGGGCATGGGGAGTGAATTTTGCTTCCCAGGCATATCTGAAAATCTGGATAATGCAAAATATCTCCTGAAGAGCCTGGGAGAACATCAGACCCTGAGATGGCCTTTCCTGGGACAGCTGGAGCTTTCCTC
Source organism: Zonotrichia albicollis (assembly GCF_047830755.1). NCBI lineage: Eukaryota > Metazoa > Chordata > Aves > Passeriformes > Passerellidae > Zonotrichia > Zonotrichia albicollis. The sequence goes on along the minus strand of NC_133841.1, from coordinate 3,149,984 downwards.
TCTGTACCAGGGGAAATTCCAGTCTTCAGAAATGTGGCATTTTTGGGGGTCCCCAGATGGAGGAGGAATTGAGAATCTGACTCCATATTCTTAGAAGGCTAATATAATATAATATAATATAATATAATATAATATAATATAATATAATATAATATAATATAATATAATATAATATAATATAATATATGATACAACACAATATAACATAATATATAATTTATATTATATTATATAATATATAAGATATAAATTATATATTATTATATATTCTTATATATAATGTAATATTATTATATTATATTATATTATATTATATTATATTATATTATATTATATTATATTATATTATATTATATTATATTATATTATATTATATTATATTATATTATATTATATTATATTATATTATATTATAATGCTATACTAAACTACACTAAAGAAAAGAGAAAGGATACACACAGAAGGCTACAAAGAATGAGAATGAAAACTCCTGACTCCTTTCAGAGTCCTGACACAGCCTGACAGTGATTGGTCATTAAGTCAAAACAATTCACATGAAACCAATCAAAAAACCACCTGTTGGATGAACAATCTCTAAACACAGGAGAAGCAATCAGATAATTATTGTTTTCATTTTTCTCTGAGGCTTCTCAGCTTCCCAGGAGAAGAAATCCTGGCAAAGGGATTTTTCAGAAGATATGATGGTCACACAGAAAACTGCTACTGTGGTGGAGGAATTTGATCCCCAAAACCAGAACCCCTGTCCCCGTTTTGTGTCTGCATGGGAGCCTGTGAAGCGTGCAGGGTGTCCCTGTCCTGCAGCAGGAGTTAATCCTGCCTGTTGGCATGTCAGGATGCTGCTGGATTAAACAAGGGGATTAGCATCAAACAATTTCCCTCGCGCCCCGAGCGGGAGGGAGGAAATATAATCAGTGCAGGTTTATTCTGTTTAGATTCAAACAGCTCCCTGGCACGTGGTGTGTGGTGCCAGCCCAGCCAGTGGCACAGCCTGGCAGGGGCACCAGGATGGGCATGGCAACACTGGGGGCTGCCCTTCCTAAGGGAATCAGGGAGGTGCCCCTGCTGCTTGGCACTCTGGTACCCACTGAACCCCAACGTGGATCCCACCAGCCCAGCCATGAGTGCCAGTGCAAAGGGGCAACCCCAGCTTGGGGAAATGTCAGAACTCAGTGCATCCCACTGGGTGCCCAGAATTGCCAGGACCCCACCGGGGGCTCAGAGACCCTGGCACACAGCCCAGAACACCTGGGGATTTCATTGTGACCCCTGGAGCAAGATGCCAGCTTTGTATGAGGACCTGAAAGTCACAGAGGTTTGAATAGTATAATAATAAAATTATCACAGGGTGGAAAAGGAGATTTTAGGAATTTTGGTATGGGGGTTATGGGGACAAGATGGAGGAACTTGGGCGTGTCCAGCCTTTCTCCTTCTTCTTGTTCTCCATTTTCTGCAGTGATGTTGGCACTTTGGGATTGGTTTAGAGTAGAAGTGCACTGTCTAACACAGTTGATAGGTATTGGGAAGTAATTGTAAATATTGTACACGTAGCTTTTAGTATAAAAACTAACACCACCCCAAGGGTTGGGAACAATCACCAGCTTTGTGTGAGGAGTCACAAGCCACAAGAGTTTGAGTAGAATGATAGTGAATTTGTGACAGGGTGAAAATGTAGAATTTTGGGGTTCAAGAGGCAAGATGGAGGAATCTGGGCATGTCCTGTCTTTCCTCTCCTTCTTCTTCTTGCTCTCCATTTTCTGCAGTGATGTTGGCACTTTGGGATTGGTTTAGAGTAGAAGTGCACTGTCTAACACAGGTGATGGGTATTGGGAATTAAGTGTAGATATGCTGTACTTGGTTTGTGGTGTAGAGCCACACTTTCAGAGTGCCTGTGGCTGCCCTGCTGAGCAGACCTCGGCTGGGCAGAAAGAAAATTTTATAGATAAGAATTGATAAACAACTTCAAGACCAAAAAGTGAAGAGTCCAAACTCATTCTTCAGCCACACGGGTGAAACAGAGACATCCTGCACATCTCAGGGCAGCAATCAACAACCAAAACCCGAGAGGGAAGGGGCTGCAGCCCTTCCCTGGGTATCCCCAGGAGGGTACAAAGCCAGGATTGGGGAAACTCCAGCCCCCCACAGTCACAGAGCCCCCTGGCTCTGTTCTCTGGCTGCTCCTGCCAGCCTGGCTCAGCTGTGGATGGCACAGCACGAACAGCCTCGCAGATGTAAAGGCAAATCTGTTTTCCCAACAGCTCCTGGGTTCCTGAGCCAGGGAACGGTGCTGCTGCTCTGATCTGATAGCAGCAGTGCTGCAGGCTGCCAGCTTCATCCCAGCTGTGATTCCAGGGCCCCTCTCAGCAGCAGGGCACAGCTCTGTGCTCTCAGCCACTTAGAAAAAGTAAAACAAACCCCATAATCCTGGGATTTTGGTGAAACATGCTCGTGCAGCAGTGGCTGGAGCACAACAGCCCCATGCCTGGCAAAGAGTCTTGACTTCTCTTCAGACCACAGCACTGTGGGAGCAGCTGGACTCACATCCCTGTGTGCTCACTGGCCCAGATCCTTTGGTCCCTGGAGGATTCTTGGCTGCTTTCCTCTGAGGAACATTCCCAGGGCAGCCAAGTCCCTGGTCAGCTGAGAGCAAGACCATCACACATGCCCACCTTGTTTTTCTAGGAAAGGGCTAAAAATACCATCCCAGGGCTGTGTGGAAAGGCCTGGGCAGATCTCAGCTCCTGGGAATCAAATGATTTACAGCTCATAGCCCGTGTGTGACCCCTGTAGGGGCAGGGACAGTCCCTGGGCCAGGGCACGTCTCTGTGGGGCAGGGGGGCTGCAGATCCCCCCTTCCTCAGCACTGCTTGGGGTGGCCACTCTCCTTCTGGCCATTTTTAGGTGACAATTTGGGCTGGGCATTGGCAGGATGTGGCAGGGAGGGGACACAGCACGGTGGGGTGAGACCCAGGCAGTGTGGGGCCTGCAGGGACCCCCTGGCACGAGCTTCAATATCCAAAAAATATTTCCCAAACAGAATTTCATGCACTAAATCTTAGGGCTGCAATTCTGCTGAGGCTTGGCTTTATAATTGGATCTGTCAGAAACCTGTCACACTTAATGTGCAGCTGCCAGCCTGCCTGCAACTCCTCAGCTCTGCTGGGCAGCGGGAAATCTGCTCCTGGGATTTTCCAGCTTCAGGAAAGGGCTAGTTTATATCTAAATTTCTAACCCTAGGAGGAGGGCAGCCCTAGTTTTGACTTGAGATACCTCAATTTCCCTCTGTGCCAGAGAAGGTGGTGGGATGGGGATGGTGCTGGTGAGAAATGGGAGCCCAGTGTGGGAGTGTGTGCTCTCCACCTGAGTAATCCAACCCTTTATGCAGTATTTGATTAAAGGCCACAAAACATATTATCTTTGATTCTTCCACTTTATTTTTGTTGCCTTCATTTGTCCCTTGGAGATGAGAGAGTTGCCCTGGTGCTTATTAGTCACAAAGCCCCAACCTCGCGCTGCGTTCCTGCTATCTGAGAAATGAATTATTAATGGTGCATTAAACAGAGACTGGAAAGGGGCCCTGGGACACTGATAATCAGGAGCTAATTGAGGAAGAAATGAGATACTGCTCCCATTGCAGAGCAAGGACTGTGCAGTGCTGTGATACCAAAGGTGACCCTGCTGAAATTCCTGGGCCAGCTGAGCCCGGCTCTGCCTGCTCAGCCCTCGCTGGTGGCTCTTGTGTGCACCTGCCTGGGATCTTCTCCCTGCCTGGGATGTTCTGGGATGTTCCCCTGGCTGGGATATTTCCCTTGACAAATGGAAATCTCCCTTGGAATGTTCTCCTTGGCTGGGATGTTCTCCTTGCCTGGGATATCTGGGATGTTCTCCTGGCTGGAATATTTCCCTTGGCAAATGGAACATCTTCCCTGGGATGTTCTCCCTGCCTGGGATGTTCTGGGATGTTCTCCCTGCCTGTGATGTTTTGGGATGTTCTCCTTGGCAAATGGAAATCTCCCTTGGAATGTTCTCCTTGGCTGGGCTGCTCTGCCCTGGCCAGGATCCCCGTTCTCCCTGACAGGGATGTACTCCCTGACAGGGATGTTCTCCCTGACAGGGATGTTCTCCCTGCCTGGGATGTTCTGGGATGTTCTCCTGGCTGGAATATTTCCCTTGGCAAATGGAACATCTCCCTTGGGATGTTCTCCCTGCCTGGGATGGTCTGCCCTGGCCAGGATGTTCTCCCTGACAGGGATGTTGTTCCTGACAGAGGTGCTCTGTCTCAGGCGTCACAAAGAAATCAGATAAATGCATTCCTGGCCCTGGAAAGATGCTGCATCCCAGATTCTGATGGCATGAAGCAGATCCCAGGACAGGCAGCTCTCTGTGTCCCAGGGCTGATATCCCACCTCAGGATTCTGGATCCTGCCTGGAACTCACCTGGACTCCCTCACAAGTGACTGGGGCTGAACAATTTCCATTCATTGGATTTGCCCTCCTTCACTGTTTTTCCACACAGCTTTCAGCTGGGGCCTGTCAGGTTTCTCCTCCTCCCCTCTGGCTGCATTAGAGGCTCTCCCCAGCCCTGGAGCCACCTCAGGGGTCCTATGGGACATTGCCAAAGGTCCTGAGGGTGGAGAAAGATGAGAGCATGGAGGATTGTCACTGTCACTGTCTGTGGGCTGCTGCTCTGAAAACACCAGGCTGACACATGCACAGGGTGTCCCATCACCTCCCCTCTGCAAACCCCAGCACAGCAAACCCCAGCAAAGCAAACCCCAGCACAGCAAACCCCAGCAAAGCAAACCCCAATAGCAAACCCCAATACAGTAAACCCCAGTACAGCAAACCCCAGCAATGCAAACCCCAGCAATGCAAACCCCAGCAAAGCAAACCCCAGCAAAGCAAACCCCAATAAAGAAAACCCCAGTACAGCAAACCCCAGCAAAGCAAACCCCAATAAAGAAAACCCCAATAAAGCAAACCCCAGTACAGCAACCCCCAGCAAAGCAAACCCCAGTACAGCAAACCCCAGCAATGCAAACCCCAGCAATGCAAACCCCAATAAAGCAAACCCCAGTACAGCAAACCCCAGTACAGCAAACCCCAGTACAGCAAACCCCAGTAATGCAAACCCCAGCAAAGCAAACCCCAGCAAAGCAAACCCCAGCAAAACAAACCCCAGAACAGCAAACCCCAATAAAGAAAACCCCAGTACAGCAAACCCCAGCAAAGCAAACCCCAATAAAGCAAACTCCAGCAAAGAAAACCCCAATAAAGCAAACCCCAGCTTTAGGACTGTCCTAAACTATCCCAGGGCTGTCCCCCTTCTGCTGGGCTCAGTGCCACCTCCTCCCAACACCCAGGCAAGGCTCCCTGCTCCAGCTCTGCTGAAGCAGCAGCAGCAGCACACCCAGACTCCTTGCATATAAATATTTATGCACTGATGCAACACTTTTTCTAAATATAAAGCTTTATCTGAAATTTCATTTAAACATTAAGTGTAGATAATTTATTTATAATTAATGTAGACATCAAGCCCCATCTCTGGAATGCCTGTGAGCTTTCATTTATAATTGGGAGGTAAGGCAGGAGCTAGAGGCTGGGCTCTTATCAGTTTCATTTTAATTTTCCTCCTACAGCAAATGAAGCTGGTGCAATTCATCTCTCATTAGGAGGAAGCACAAAACTCCCCTAAAATAACAGTTTTATGGGGAACAGGTAATAAACCCATCTTTGCTCCTCTTTGATAATGTCACTGGGGCTCACAGATCCCACCAAAGTGTTGCTCTCCCTTAAAAACAAATCCATGAAAAATTAAAACCACTTCCCTATATAATAAAATTCACTCCCTGCAATTATGCAGAGGGAGCAGTTATCGGCCTTCTGAAGATTTTAATTAAAAGTTACAATAGGAAGGAAATAACAAGGGCCATAAAATAACAGCAGCCTCTCCCCTGACAGTGAATTATTGGTGCCTCTCAAAGTGATGCTCAGTGCTGGGGTCCCTCTTTCACTTCTGGAGCTCTGGGGGAGTTCCTGCACCCATGGGGGCCCAAATGGGGGCTCAGCTCAGCTCTGACCCCTTTGTGCTCTTGTTTCTGCACCTCAGTTACAGAATGGGGCTGTGGTGCCCATGGGGTGGGGTTTGGGTGAGGATTAGGGTTAGGTTTGGGATCAGGGTAAAGATTAGGGTGAGGTTTAGAGGTTGGGTTAGGGTTAGAGTTAGGGTTAGCACTAGGATTAGCGTAAGGTTTAGGGTTAGGGGCTAGCATTTGATTTAGGGTTAAAGTGAGGGTTGGGTTTGGGATCAGGGTGAGGGTAAGGGTTAGGGTTAGAGGTTGGGTTAGGGTTAGATTTAGAGTTAGGGTTAGCATTAGGGTTAACGTTAGGATAAGGTTTAGGGTTAGGGGCTAGCATTTGATTTAGGGTTAAAGTGAGGGTTGGGTTTGGGATCAGGGTGAGGGTTAGGGTGAGGGTAAGGGTTAGGTTTAGGGTTAGATGTTGGGTTAGGGTTAGAGTTAGACTTAAGGTTACTTTTAGGGTTAGGATTAGCTTTAGGATTAGGATTAGGTTAATGTTTAGGGTTAGGGTTAACATTTAATTTAGGGTTAAGGTGAGGGATCATGGTGAGGGTTTAGTGAGGGTAAGGGTTAGGGTAATGGTTACGTTTAGGGCCAGAGTTTGGGCTAGGGTTAGAGTTATTTTTTGGGTTAGAATTAACTTTAGGATTAGGATTTGGTTTAGGTTAGGGTTAGCATTGGATTTTGGGTTAAGGTGAGGGTTTGGGTCAGGATTATGATTTCTTTTAGGCTTAACATTGCCCTGCTGATGTGGCTGTGCAGATCCCAGGGTGCAAACCACAGTCCAGCTCTGTCAGGCTCTCAGGGCACAGCTTCTCCCCATTAAATCCCTCAAGGCACATGGGTTCTGTCTGGGTTCATCCAGCATCCCGCATTCCTTCCTTGAGAAGCATCCTGTGGCAGAGTGGGGCTGTGGGAGCTGCGTGTGCCTGGCCCAGATATTTCACAGAGCTCACAGAGCCCATCAAAGGCAGCTCTCACTATAAATAGCAGTGCCCAGGCTGGTGCAGGGGCTGCTTTGGGAACACAGCTCCTCTGTCACCTGCAAACACCTGCTCATGTGGCAATTGCTGCAGCACTGGAAAGCATTATTCCATGTTTACAGCAGCTCCAGAGTGCAAATCTTTGAATTCAGACGAGCCTGAGGTGTTCTCAAAAGCAACCATGGGTGTTTGTGGGGTCAGTGCCCCTCACACACACCGGTTTGGGGTTGAACTTCCCAGAGCTGGGTCACTGCTAACTGAGCTGATGACAAACAGGTGAGAGCCTCTCGGGTTGCTACTGTTGAAAAACAGTTAATTGCTGTTGTTAATTGCTGCCCTGAGATGTGCAGGATGTCTCTGCTTTGACCCATGCAACTGAAGAACAAGTCTGGACTCTTCAGTTTTCGGTCTTGAGGTTGTTTATAATTCTTATCTATAAAATTTTCTTTCTGCCCAGCCGAGGTCTGCTCAGCAGGGCAGCCACAGGCACTCTGACCACCCCTCTACACCACAAACGGCGTACAACATATCTACACTTAATTCCCAATACCCATCACCTGTGTTAGACAGTGCACTTCTACTCTAAACCAATCCCAAAGTGCCAACATCACTGCAGAAAATGGAGAGCAAGAAGAAGAAGGAGAGGAAAGACAGGACATGCCCAGATTCCTCCATCTTGCCTCTTGAACCCCAAAATTCTACATTTTCACCCTGTCACAAATTCACTATCATTCTACTCAAACTCTTGTGGCTTGTGACTCCTCACACAAAGCTGGTGATTGTTCCCAACTCTTGGGGTGGTGTTAGTTTTTTATACTAAAAGCTACATGTACAATATTTACACTTAATTCCCAATACCTATCACCTGTGTTAGACAGTGAGCTTCTACTCTAAACCAATCTAAAAGTGCCACCATCACAGCAGAAGAACGAGGAGGAGAAGGAGAAGAGCTGTACACACCCAAGTTCCTCCCTCTTGTCCCCATAACCCCCATACCAAAAATCCTAAAATCTCCATTTCCACCCTGTGATAATTTTATTGTTACATTATTCAAACCTCTGTGACTTTCTGGTTCTCATACAAAGCTGGCAGCTTGCTCCAGGGGTCACAATGAAATCCCCAGGTGTTCTGGGCTGTGTGCCAGGGTCTCTGAGCCCCCAGTGGGGTCCTTGGTCACTCTGGACACCCAGAGGGATGTGCTGAGTTCTGACAAGAGCCAAGATGTGGGGCTGGTGCAGCTGCACTCCCCCCATGTCAGCTTTGTGCTCTCTGGACTCTGGAGCTGCTGTCACACCCCAGCACCCCACAATCCATATCAGCACTTTGTCATGGCAATCAAGGTGATTGGAACCACCTGGAGTCCACCTGGGCTCACTCAGCTCCCCTGTGCTGCTGCTGCTCCTGTAAGCAGGTACAGCTGCCCAGTGTTGCACTGCTGCTCTGCTCATTGCCTCCCTGCATCCTGGCTGTGAAGGTGCTAAACCCCCCCTTCTCTGGCTCTGGAACGTTTATGAAATCTTTATGGGCTTTTGAAAAGATTTTAATTCCCTGACAGCGCTGCTTTCAGTGGGGAAAAAAAAAAATAAATTATGACTCAATGAGCAATTACAGCTCAACAGCTGCTGAATGGGCACGGCAGCTGCTGGAGCAGCTTGGCTGAGGAGCCACAGAGGCTTCCTGGCCCCACACAGGGAGGGGCTGGCACTGCCAGGGACACTGGGGTGGCACCTCTGTAGTGACACAGGGGATGGGTTACAGGTGACAAGCATGACAGACATGACCCCATTGAGACATTGCCAATCCCAAATGTGGAACCGCAGCAGCCCAGGGAAGGAGGATCCCTCCTGCAGCACCCACTGGGTCCTGTCAGAGCCCAGCACATTCCTCTGGCTGCCCTGGGTGGCTCCAGACCCTGCAAGGGGCTCAGAGACCTTGGCACGGAGTCAAAAACACCTTTTGTGCCTTCCATTTTAGCCCATGGAAACAATTATCAACTTTGTGTGAAGATTTACAAACCTGTCTGGGGGCATGTCAGAGCTGCCAAAGGATGGAGGACATTGCTCTAATTGTAAAACTCCCTGTTTGCTGCAAGCAGAACTGCTGAGCTCCAGAAAGATGAAGAAAAAGGAAATATTGCCCTGACAGTGCCCGTTCCTTCCTGGCAGTGCCCATTCCCTCACAGCTCCCTCCTTCCTGGCAGCACCCAATCCTGTTTCCCCAGAGGCTCATTTCTGCTTCTTCAAATGCTCAAAATTGCTGCACAGAACTGAGAATGGGGTTGGGAGAAATTTTATGAGCAGCTCCAGCGTGATGGAGGGGCTGGATGTGCTGTGCCCTGTGCTGCTCTGTCCTGTGGCACTTCAGATGACCTTCTCTTTATTTACAGTTTTGTCTTCAGCTTTGGAGATATCTTCAGCAATCCAAAATATCTGAGGGTGACCATGAGATTGGCACAAACAGGGACGAAGGGCTGCCCTTGGAAGGGAGAACCCAGAGTTCACAAATGCATCCCAATGCTGGAATTCTGGGAGCTGTGGGTCAGCTAAGATCCTCATCTCTGCATTTCCTGATCCCCACGGAAGGGGAGTATTCGGCTGTTTCTTCTCAAATTTTACATCTTGAATTTCTAATTTGTAGCTCAAATAAAAATGAGATAAAAGATAATTTAGTCTCTCTGTCAACAGGGGGTACATTCCTACATCAGGATGAGGCTGAAAGGGTTAAATAAATGAAAAAAAAGTGTGGAAAAGACCCAGCCCTGCCTCAGTTCCTACACCATCATCATCAGGCTCCTGACAGCCAAGGTGCAGCAAAGTTTGAGATCCATTAGAGCGCCTGTAATTATTTATAGGGAGGAAAAAAACCCCATCGTACACTGTGAAAATCAGATGGCACAGCCAACAAATGCACTGAGCTTTGGCACAAGGGCTCTGGAAACCCAAAGTGATTTATGGTGAGGCTCAGTGGTGCCACAGTGGGGACCTGGCTCTGGCAGCAGCAGGGAAAGGACTCCTGGTGTGGACAGGAGGGATCTGCTGCTGCTGTTCCAGGATCTCCAGATCCAGGAGTAACTCACACTGGGATTCCTCCCTGGCAGCTGCTGGCTCTGGAGCCTCCTGCAGGCACGGAGGGGTTTGGAGCAGCTCTGCCCTCATTTCTGCATCCTCCAACCTCTGACCAATCCCACCTCTGCATCCTGGCACCAATTCTGTGTTTTTATGGAAAAGCAGTGAGCAGGCAGCTGCCCCTGGGTGCCTGCTGGAGCACAGGGCTCTGGGCCAGAGCAGCTCCCTCCCAAAGCTCAATTAGCAGTTTTGGGAAGTGCTTTGAGAACCTCTGCAAAGTGTCCTGGAGGAGGGCAAAATGTGATTATATAACGTGTCTAGACAGCGAATTCCTCGGGGCGGGCAGCAGGAGGCTTTTCCATCTCCTCTCCTGTGTCAGCACTGTGTGGCCCCGCTGAAAGGTTCTGGGAGCTGCTAAAATATTTAACAACGATGACAGCGACAGCCCAGCTCCGAGTTTTGCACTTAAAATTGTTGATCTTAGCACAAGGCTGAGCACAGGCGCCTTTGCGTGGCGGCACCTCTGCGATGACAAAGGAGCCAGGAGCGTCTCCGGCCGTCCCCTCCCTCCATCCCGCCCCTGGCTCTGCCTCTCCAGCCTGGAGCAGCCGGGCATGGCCGAGGTTCTGTCCCTGGGTCGGAGCAGGGGCTGTGCCATCGGCACAGAACAGCGTGTCACCTCCTTGGGGATGTCACCTCCCTGGGGCTGTCACATCCCTGGGGCTGTCACCTTCCTGGGGATGTCACCTTCCCGGGGATGTCACCTCCCTGGGAATACCACATCCTTGGGGATGTCACTGCCCTGGGGATGTCACCTCCCTGGGAATATCACCTTCCTGGGGATGTCACCTCCCTGGAGATGTCACCTCCCTGCAGGGCCGGGCTGTCTGTGCCACTCAGGGTGCCGGTCTGGCACCTGTCCCCTCATTCTCCGGGGCGCTGGTGACACACAGCATCTCAGCACCCTGAAATTCAGGTGTCCTCCCCACAGCCCCGCGGTGTCACCCTCCTCTGTGACACACACCTTAGCGACCCCCCAAACCCCCCGGAAAGAGCCTGGGGAGCTCCTCTGTGCCACCATCTCACCCTGGGGCAGCCGTGAGCGAGAGGTGCGCGACGGGAGGATGGCCCCGAGGCGCTGGCGATGCTGTGGGATGCGGAACCGGGATGTAACACCGGGATGCAGCTCAGGGATTCAGCAAAGGATACGGCCCCGGGATGCAGAACCGGGATGTAGCTGTGGGATGCAGCTGTGGGCTGTAGCACCGGGATGTAGCTGCGGGAATCAGCCCCGGGATGCAGAATCGGGATGCAGCTGTGGGATGTAGCACCGGGATGCAGCCCCGAGATGCAGCTATGGGATGCAGAACTGGCATGCAGCACCGGGATGCAGCTATGGGATGTAGCACGGGGATGCAGCTATGGGAATCAGCACCGGGATGCAGCACCGGGATGCAGCTATGGGAATCAGCACCGGGATGCAGCTGTGGGATGTAGCACGGGGATGCAGCACCGGCGCCGCCGCCGTTCCCCTCCCACTCCGTGCGGCGCCCAGGGGGGGTTGGACCGCGGCGGCGCGCGCGCTGCCTTCATCCCCCCCCCTCCTTTCCTCCTCCTCCTCCTCCTCTTCCTCCTCCTCCTCCTCCTCCTGGAGCTCGCTCGCACGCCGGGAGCGGGGAGCCGGCGGGAGGATGCTGCAGACGGCGGCGGAGCCGGGCGGCTGGGCAGGTACGGGCGGCAGCGGGGCCGGGCTGTGGGCACGGGGAGTTGCGGGCTCAGGAAAGTTGTGGGAGGCAGCGGGGGATGCGCTGGAAAGGCCCCGGGATTCGGGGTCGGGGCCGGGTGCTCGCCCCGCTCCCCGCGCTCCGTCCCGGCGGTAACGGGACACGGGGCGGGGGCGGCGGGACCCCGGCCGGGAGGGGTCCGGAGGGACGGGAACTTCTGGAGCGGAACTTCAGGGAGGTTCCCTCTCCGAGCGGGACCCGCTAACCCCGGCTGGTCCAGTAGCCCCGGTACCGTGGGGTGTGAGGGGCACCGGGCTCTGCCGCAGCGCCTGGGCACGGGCATGGGCATGGGCATGGGCATGGGCATGGGCATGGGCACGGGCAGCGCTGGCCCAGGAGGTGCCGGAGGTGCTGCCCAGGTGGGGCAGGGGCGGTGGAGCCGCGCTTGGCCCCTCCGGGCCCGGCCGTGCTGTCACCGTGCACAGCACACCCCGGAGCCGTGCCCTGCTGGGATCCGGGCTGGGAGAGCTGCGCTGGGAACGGAGCCGAGGCTCTGGCTGCCTCCACGGCACTCTTGGCTCTTACGGAAAGACCTTCAGAGAGCTGTACAAAAGCTCTTTCTGTCGGCCGTGTCTCCGGGTGGGAGCAGCGCGGTGCCCTGCCCCAGGAATGTGGAGGCAGAAGCGGATTGAGGCTCTCCCCCGGCCTTTTCCAACAGACTTTGCTAACTCGGAGCAGCACTGAGTTATGCTGGAAGCTTTTATGGAGTTTGCATCGGGGTGGGCAGGGCTGGGGCTTGCTCTGCCCCAGGGCAAAGCCCGCGGATCCCGCACAGGGACGTGCCCGTGCCTGCCCTTGGCAGCGCCGCTCCTGCTGGATGGGCGGGTGGCAAAACAACAGCTTGGCACAAGATTTGTTTGCAGAGCAAAATTTGAAAGTGCTGCTTAAACAGAGGAGATGGTTCTGTGTGAAGGGTGAGGGGTCGAGAGCCTGGCGTTGCTCTCTTGGGGCTTCCAGGTTGATTCAGCCTTGCTGCTGGAGCTGCCCTGCAGCTGGATGTGTCTGTGGGTCCCATGAAGTGTGGCAGCACTTTTGCCCTACAGGGACGAATTTTGGGTGAAAATGTGAGGCAGGATCTGGCCCTGCCCTGCTCAGCACATTGGCTTCACCCCCTGCTCACCTGGGATGTCTGAGTGGGGAGTGGAGATGTTTGTGTCTGCAAATAGCACCGATGGGCAGTGTGTGTGACAGCCTGCAGATAAATGAGGCTCTGTCCCGGCTGCCAGCCTGGCTGGGAGTTCCTTCAGCCACCACCATCCAAATCCACCACCATTGACTTTTTTTTAAGTGACTGCAGGTGTTTTTCCAGCCCAGTGGCTTTGCTGAATGTCACTTGTGTGGGAGGGCTCCGTGGGGATGGAGGAGCTGTGCTGGTCCCTTGGTAGCTGCCAGCGGGATTCTGCCAGCCAGAAGCTCTCGTGCCCTGTGCAGAGTTCAGGGCAGGGTGAGGATGCCGTGCTCTGTGGATTTTGTGCTGGCTCTGTAATCTGCCACGTGCTGGGGAACGGCTGCTGTGCCCCTGGATGTGGCTGTGCCTGTGAATGCTCGGAGCAGGATCTGCGTGAGCAGAGCTCTGACGTCACGGCAGGCTGTGCCTTCCTGCTGTGAGCCTTGTACACCAGCATCCCTGGGCTGGCATTCCTGGGCTGGCATCCCTGGGCTGGCATCCCTGAGCATCCCTGAGCATCCCTGAGTATCTCTGAGCATCCCTGGGCATCCCTGAGCATCCCTAGGCTGGCATCCCTCAGCATCCCTGAGCATACCTGAGCATCTCTGAGCATCCCTGGGCTGGCATTCCTGGGCTGGCATTCCTGAGCATCCCTGGGCATCCCTGAGCATCCCTAGGCTGGCATCCCTGGGCTGGCATCCCTCAGCATCCCTGAGCATACCTGAGCATCTCTGAGCATCCCTGGGCTGGCATTCCTGGGCTGGCATCACGGGGCTGGCATTTCTGAGCATCCCTGAGCATTCCCAGGCTGGCATCCGTAGGCTGACATCCCTGGGCTGGCATCCCTAGGCTGGCATCCCTGGGCTGGCATTCTTGGGCGGGCATTCCTGGGCTGGCATTCCTGAGCATCCCTGAGCATCTCTGAGCATCCCTGGGCTGGCATTCCTGGGCTGGCATCCCTGAGCATCCTTGGGATGGCATCCCTGAGCATCCCTGGGCTGGCATCCCTGGGCATCCCTGAGCATCCCTGAGCTGGCATTCCTGAGCATCCCTGAGCATCCCTGGGCATCCCTGGGCTGGCATTCCTGGGCTGGCATCCCTGAGCATCCCGGGGCTGGCATTCCTGAGCATCCCTGAGCATCCCTGGGCTGGCATCCCTGAGCTCCCATCCCTGAGCTCCCACCCCTGAATTCCCATTTCTGAGCTCCCACCCTCCTTGCCTGGGGTTCAGAGCAGCTGCTCTCACTGCCCAGGTGCTGCTTGACTCTGCCAGAGCAGCAGCCTCTGCATGGAGAATTTGGGAGGCTGTTTGATAGTCCCAGAAGTAACAAACATTTCTGGGAGCTGGTGGCTCACTGGCCTCAGGGCTTGGACTTCAGTGCTGGATTGTGGAGGGGCTGCATGTCCTGGCCATGCTGGGTGAGGGTTGGGGTCTGGCTGCTCAGGTGAGGACGTTCCATTGTCCTGGATGCCATCCCATCCCATCCCATCCCATCCCATCCCATCCCATCCCATCCCATCCCATCCCATCCCATCCTATCCCATCCCATCCCATCCCATCCCATCCCATCCCATCCCATCCCATCCCATCCCATCCCATCCCATCCCATCCCATCCCTCCCCACCTGCCTGATGTTCTCTGCTCTGTTTATGGGGTTCATGTTCTGCCCACCATTCCCAGCTGTGCCAGGACAAAGTTGCCACTGGGGACAGGGACATGGACAGAGCTCATCCTGCCTCCTGTTCACCCCCATGGGCTGGCAGCAATGTGCAGAGCCTGGAGTGATGCTGTGGCCCACCTGGCTGTGATCATCTACAGCAATTCCCAAATTCCACAAACACTCCTTGAGCATCGCCCCAGCCCCCTCAGATATCACTCCTAAAGGAACCCTGGTCTCTGGGCTCTTATTTGTTGTATTTCTGGGGATCTCCCTCCAGTTTGGCTTTTATCTAATGTTCCTGGGGAGATCAATGTGTTTCTAGGAGTTAAGACAGAGTAGGGATCCATCCTGAACTAGGTAAAGTGTCTGCAGCCCAGGTTTGCTATTGACTGAACCCTTGCAGGGATGTTGCCAACCCAGCACTGGATACGTCACATCCTTTTACACTGGTGAATTCCCAAACCTGCTGTGGAAGCACCAGACAGTCTCCAAAACGTGCCAGATTTACACATTAAAAGGGCAAAAATTTCCTTTCCGAGCCCTGCAGCCCTTCCAACTGCTTCTCCTCAGCTCAGTCAGGACTGGAGTTTGAGTGTTCCAAAGCCAGAGCCCTCGATTCTGCAGCTCTTTAATCATTTCTAGGGATGATAAAAATGCAAAAATGTGCTCCCAGAGCAGAATAATGAAACCCATGAGGGTCTATTTGTCAATTTAGCAACGATATTGTGATGTACAAAGGCTGTTTCTTAGTATGATGTTCTGAGATTGCCTCCAAAATAGCTCCATAATTTCTGTGTCAGAAAGCCCCTGTCAGGAATTATGTGCGTGCTCTCAAGGAAACCCAGGCTGCAGCTGCACCCTAACAACTGCTCCATTTCTCTTGCAAATACAACAATTTACTCGCCAGTCATCAAAGGGAACCTGCAGATTGAGGAGCCATTCTGTGAGCAGGGGATGCCCCAGCTGTAAAAACTGTTCTATTTCTCATAGAAATATAATTTACTTGCAAAGGGAACCTGCAGATTTAGGAGCCATGAGCTGCTCTGTGAGCAGGAGATGCCCCAGCTGTAACTGCTCCATTTCTCTTAGAAATACAATTTATTTGTAAAGGGAACCTGCAGATTGAGCAGCCATTCTGTGAGCAGGGGATGCCCCAGCTGTAAAAACTGCTCAATTTCTCTTAGAAATATAATTTACTAGCCAAAGGGAACTTGCAGATTTAGGAACCATGAGCTGCTCTGTGAGCAGGGGATGCCCCAGATGTAACAACTGTTCTATTTCTCTTAGAAGTACAATTTACTTGCCAAAGGGAACTTGCAGATTTAGGAGCCATTCTGTGAGCAGAGGATGCCCCAGATGTAACAACTGCTCCATCCTTCTTAGAAATATAATTTATTTGCAAAGGGAACTTGCAGATTTAGGAGCCATGAGCCATTCTGTGAGCAGGGGATGCTCCAGCTGTAACTGCTCCATTTCTCTTAGAATTACAATTTACTTGCCAAAGGGAACCTGCAGATTTAGGAGCCATGAGCTGCTCCGTGAGCAGGGGATGCCCCATCTCCCTTGGGAGGTTCCCTGGTGCAGGTGTTGGCATTTCAGAGGCATCAGGATGCCCTGGCCATGGCACCAGGCTGTGGGCACAGGGAGAATTTTGCTCTGCATGATCCCCAAGCACTCCTGACTCCACAGGGGCTGAAGGCACAGAGAATCCCTCGCTGTCAGAGGGCCCTTTATTGTTTTATTTTATAGAAACCCCATCACTTTTCCCCCTGCAATGTAAACAGCCTTTCCCCAGCATGAATTCCTGGCAGAGGGGCTGCTGGTGGGCTTGGGGCCCTGCAGGGGTGGGCTCAGGAGGAATCCTGGTCTTGGGGGAGGTTTCTGGAGGAACCTGGCTCTGGTGAGAGCTCCCAGCCCTTGATACAGAACAGATCTGTGCTGCTTTGAAATGGGAACGCTCCTGAGTCGTGATTTTCCCTGGCCTAATTATGGAAATTTTTTAATTAGTTGATAAGGAAGATCACTGGGAAATTGCAAAGGAAACATTTTGAGGTGAAGCTGGGTCTGCCTGGAGCCAGGAGCTGCTGCAGCTGCTGGACCTTGCTGGGCTCAGGGTGCTGAGGGAGCTGAACATCCTTGATGCTTCTTTTGGTGAAGTTTTGGGTTCCTCTGGCCCAACTCTGGGCCAGCTCTGCTCACTCCCAGTCAGGAATGAGCTGGGGGCTCTGTTGGGGATCAGGCTGTGCCACTCTGTGTCCAGTTTGAGCATTTCTGCTCTGACATTTGGCCCCTGCAGCAGGAATTGCTGAATGTGGGGTGGGTTTTGCCTGTTTAAGATCATGGGGGGTTCTCATCTTCCTGTCACCCCCAGTTCTCTGAGAGCTCTGCTGCCTTGGAACTGCAGAATTTTGCTCTGGGGGCATCTTTGGTGACATCTCCGTAAAACCACGTCGCAAAGGGCTAAGAGGGTTTTCTGGAGGATATTTTTCCCTTTATCCGTTGAAGCAAGAGAGATGTGCAACCAATGATTTGCCTCTTGCCAGCTGCCACTTGGCTCTTGTGCTGCCCTGGATGTCCCTGCCAGGACCAGGACAATGTGGCAGAGATGCCAATGGTGGAAACCAGCAGGGAATGACCCAAACCTCCTGGTTTTTGTGGATGTGGGTAACTTCTGCCTAATTTTAGGGTTTTTTTCTGAATTTTCTCTGTCAGTTTGTGTGGTTTGCTGCCCTGGAGATCCCTGCCAGGACAATGTGGCAGAGATGCCAGTGTCCACCACTGGTGGAAACCAGCAGGGAATGACCCAAACCCCCTGTTTTTTGTGGGTGTGGATAACTTCTGCCACATTTTAGGGGTTTTTTTTCTGACTTTTCTCTGTCAGTTTGTGTGGTTTGCTGCCCTGGATGTCCCTGCCAGGACCAGGACAATGTGGCAGAGATGTCAGTGGTGGAAACCAGCAGGGAACGACCCAAACCTCCTGTTTTTTTGTGATGTGGGTAACTTCTGCCCCATTCAGGGTTTTTTTTCTGAACTTTCTCTGTCAGTTTGTGTGGTTTCCCCAGCCAGGTGCCCAGGGGGCGTCAGTGCTGTTTGTGTTGGTCGGAAGCGCTGCTGCTCCGCGTTCCTTTGAAGGGCTGGAGGCACAGAGCCTCTCTGTGCTCTTCTGAGGAGCCTCAAACGCTCGTAGGAAAAAAAAAAATCATAAAAATCCCAAACAAGGGCAGCCTGTTATGGAGCCAGCAGGAGATGGGAGTGGCACAGAGCTGGGCTGGGGCAGGTTCTGCACCTCAGAGCCCTCCCAGCCAGAGCTGGGTGTGCTTCCTCTCATCCAAAGCCAGGGCCTATAAATATCCCCTCTCCAAATTTTCAAGAAGTATTAGGAACTCTCCAGGCTTATTTTTGAGGGCTGTTACGAAAGGGTTTTAGAGGATTAAAGCTCTCCCAGATTAATCTGCGCTCAGCCAGGGCAGTGCTGGCATCCCAGGCGTGGGATGCAGGGGGTTCTCCATCAATCCTGGGCTCCCCACTGCCCATCTGGCTGGGAAATGGGGCAGCTGGACTGGTGGGGAAAGGGGAAACACTCCCACAGAGCAGTTCCAAACTTTTCCCAATCCCCACTGAGCCCCCCAGACCTGCCCAGCATCTGTAGTGCTGCAGGTTTGCACAGGTCAATGTCAAATTTTTGTGCCCTCTGGTTTCCAGAGGAAGTAATTAGCCAACAGGTGTAATTAGCCAACAGCAGCTGGACTGTGGGGCAGTGAGGAACACTTCCACAGAGCCATGTTCCCAGTCCCCAACTTCTCCCAAGCCCCCCAGACCTGGCCAGCATCTGTAGTGCTGCAGGTTTGCACAGGCTGATGTCAAATTTCTGTTCCCTCTGGTTTCCAGAGGGGGTAATTAGCCAGCAGGTGTAATAACAATTCAATAAATGTGTCAAATAAGCGAGCCAGTTGTGGTGCAGAGCATGCTGTGCCTTTGGAGGAATCTCCCAGGGGCTGGGGATAAGCCAGATGGGAAAACAACAATTCCCCTGTCCAGGCTGGGTCTGTCCTGGCTGGGTCTGTCCAGGCTGGGTCTCACTCCAGGCCAGGAGCTGCTGCAGAGCTCAGGGAGGGACCTGGGGCTGGCACTGCAGGGCTCACACCTGAATCTCACCTTCCTGGCCAGATGTGGAGGGAGATGATGACCTGTGTGCTTCATGGAAGGCACAATCAGTGCCAGAATCCCTGGGCAGGGTGGGCACTGACCAATGCAGGGATGAGACAAAGGGATTTAGAGACACCTGGCAGCCACCTGCACCTCCACTGCTGGCCTGTGCCAGCCCTGCTGCAGTGCCAGTGCTGCTCTCACGGGCACAGGGCTCTGGACCCTCGCAGGGCAGTGCCAAGGTGGGTTCTGGTGGCAGAAAATCATCTCCAGCACCGGCTAGCTCTTGGCATCTGCTGGGAAAGCTTCTCAGTTTGTCCTTGGGAGCACTTCTCCTCCTAAGGGCTTGGGCAAACCCTCTGGCAAGGGCACAGTGGTGTGTGGCAGAGATGCTGGCAGGTGGCAGGGTGCCCTGAGAGCCCTGGGAGCTGCTCCCACTGCCCACCCACCCCCAGGAGCTTTTCCTTCTCCCTCCAGGGATGGGAATCCAACCCCTGTGCAGCCCCAGTGGCTCTGGCGTGACAGAGGATGCAGAATCCTTGGAGAATCAGGGTGGTGAGATGCTGTGGGGCCAGGCAGGGTCTCTGCTGCGTCTGTGGAAGGTGGGCTCAGGTCTTGAGGGGCTGCAGAGGGTTTGTGAATGGCCCTGCTGAGCTGCTCTGCCCCCAGCACAGGGATGGGCAGGGTCACAAAGAGCCTCTGTGAGGGATTTGGCCTCTCCCTGCCTGCCCTGGCTCCAGCAGGGCTTTGATGGGTGTAAATCAGTAACAGAGAGTAGGAAATCCTGCAGAACCCAGACCCTACTGACCCTGTCACCCCCAAACCCCCTCCTGCAGTGGGATCAGGCACTGCCAAGCTGGGTGCCAACAATCCTGCCTCTCCTCACCTGCTGACAAGGCCTTGGAAAAGGGAGAATTCTTCAAAACATAAAACAAATAAAATTAGGTCTTCTGGTGAGGGATTAAATGGGGGCCCTCAGCTGTATTTATAGAAGGTTCAAAAGTAAATCTGTTCCCAGACTGAATAAATATTTTGCTCAGGCAGGCACGATCTTCAGTTCATCTGTCTTGCAAAGACTTGAGTGAGAGGGGAATTGATTTTCTCCAGCCTGAACAAGGCAAGCGCCTCTCAGACCCAGATAGGGAGTGAAGTCCCATTATCGGCTGAAATGGGGAAGCAGCTGGGAAATCATTAAAGAGAAAGCAAAGACAAAGCTGCTTTAAGGAGGTGACAATTCGCTGTCCTCCGGTGGCTGGGGCTGCTTTGGGACTGTGTCGCTGTCCCCATCAGAGGGTTTGGTGGCACTGGGTGACATTTTGCAGGTGCCCTGTGAGATGGGCATGGCTGGCACTGTGTGATTGCACAGATCCCTGCACAAGGGATGGAATGAGGAGATGTCCTGGTTTAGGGCAAATCTGGGTGAAAACGCCCAAAGGGGCCTCTCCAGAAAGCAAACCCACTCGGCTTCTCCCCACAACCGAGTTGGGAAGGATTCCTTGGAGAGAAGTGGAAAGAACCTGTTTATTTAACAGGCAAAGCACCCCCAGCACACAAAATGAACAATACCAGATAACACCACTCTGAAAAAGATGACAAATTCAGAAAGTCTCTCCTAGGGGTGGTCACTCTGTTATCAGTCCCTGGGGTGCTGGGGCAGCTGCTGCAGCCACAAGGTGCAAACTCTTGGTGTTTCCCAGGTCCCAGGCCAAAGCAGGTTCAAGTAGGTCCAAAAAAAAGGGAAAGCAAAACAGTCCAGGAAAAATTAGGACTGCATAGCCAAACTACCTAATGAGCAGAAGCAAAAAGCAAGAGCAAAGCAGAAGCAAGAGCAAAGCAAAAAGCCAAGCAAAAAGCAAAAGCAGCACCATGTACTGCCATGTCTGTGTGTCCCACCAGGCTGCTAAGAGAACCCAAACAAAACATGCACTCTTGAGAGCCAGACTTGAAGGCACAGAACATGATATCCAGCATAACAGAACACATGGATGGGGATACAAGCATCACAACCTCACCCTAGCACAGGGGAACTGTGAGTGGCTCCCCTGGATGAGGGGGATCCATCCAGGTGTGGTGGCAGTGCCAAGGACATTGACCTCATTCTGTACTCCTGCATGGATCACCTGCAGGTGCAGACACACCAACACAAGGCTGGAACCGCTCTCACAACTCGGGTTTCTGCACTCATACACCTGCTGTGCTGTGGCTGCCCTGTCTGTAAGGATGAGAGGGAACTGCTGGCACATCCCTGCTGCTGTCCCCTGTGACTGTTTTCACAGGGGTCTTAGGATAAGGGAAGAGATGAGGATCTGACTCCATGTTTTAGAAGGTTTGATTTATTATTTTATGATATATATTATATTAAAACTATACTAAAAGAATAGAAGAAAGGATTTCATCAGAAGGCTAGCTAAGAATAGAAAAAGAAAGAATGATAACAAAGGCTTGTGGCTCAGACAGAGAGTCCAAGCTCACTGTGATTGGCCATTAATTAGAAACAACCACATGAGACCAATCACAGATGGACCTGTTGCATTCCACAGCAGCAGATAATCATTGTTTACATTTTGTTCCTGAGGCCTCTCAGCTTCTCAGGAGGAAAAATCAGAAGGAAAGGATTTTTCATAAAATGTGTCTGTGACAGTTCCCTGCCTGCAGGATGCAGCCATTGGTGCTCAGGCTGATGCAGGTGGGTCCAGGCAGAGGCTCCTCTGGCAGCCCAGGGTGCTCAGCACAATTCCAGCTCCAAGATCTCCTCAATTCCAGCCAGACCCGGTGTTTGCAGACATCACTTATCTCCAAAACAAGAGCTCAGTGCTTTGCTTTTGATCAAGGCTGCTGCCAGGCCAGTGCCAGGGCGGTGTGAGCTGCTCAGCTGGGGCTCCTGGGGCTGCTGGGCCTGAATATTTTGAATTGGAAGCTCAGCCTGATCATAGGATGGAGTACCCTGCTAAGCTCACCATGCCTAATAGGAAGAGCAGGCCTAGGTTAAGGTCTGCTAAGGAAAATGGAAGGGGCAGTAGGGCTCAGATTGAGATTGATAGGAGTAAGGTTGGTATTGTGGTTGTGATAAATAAGATTGGGGAGGATGTTGGTGGTCGAATAGGCTCTTTGATAAATAGTTTCACACTGTCTGCTAGAGGTTGTAGGAGTTTGCAAACACAACAATGTTTGGGCCCTTTCAGCCTCGTATGTAGCTCAGGATTTTGCGCTCTACTAGTGTGAGGAAGGCTGCTGCAATTGAGATTGGAAGGGCATATGAGAGAGCTATGATGAGGTTGATTAAGAGAGGGTTTGGGTTAAGCTAGGGAGAAGATTTGCATCCAAGACTGCTGGGCCTGCGGGGCCTCCTGAGGCTCCTGGTGCCACCGGGGCTCCCCATCTCCCCGCGGCTGCAGCGCTCCCCTTGCCTTCTCCCAGGTCAGAAAGGAAACAATGAAAAGTAGAATGAAGAGCAATCCAAAGCCTTTGGCAGTGTTTTCCATCCTCTCCTCCCTGTTTTCCGTGGCAGAATCACATCAAGCAGGTGTTGCCTGCAGGAGGGTGCCCAGCCCCAGGTGGGTGCCTGGTGAGGGAGCGGTGGCGGTGCCTGGAGAGGGTTCGCGGTGCGAGCTCTGTCCTCCCCGCGCTAAAAAAAGGCACGAAATGAGCAAAATTACGCGCTGAGTCACTGATTGTTCACCCGCTGCTTTAGTCACCAGCGCTCCCACACCGGGGGACGCTCGCTGAGGGGGCACAAACCGAATTGTCACCGCCTTCGGTGGATGTGGCCCAGAGCAGCGACAAGCTCCTGCTGCCCTCACAGCCTCTGCCACCACACAGCCCATCCGCGGCCGCAGGAGCTGCTCAATTAATGCCAACTCCCTGATGAATGCGCTGATTAATCGCGGCCGTGTGCTGCGGAGGTGGTGGTGGCAGGAGACAGCTGCAGTGTCCCGTGTCACTGTCCTGGTGTCTGTCCTCCCACGGGCACACCGGGGGTCTCCATGCCTCAGTTTCCCCGCTGCCCCGCGGTGTCCCCCACCCATCCCCGCGCTGTTTGAAGCCGCCGTGCCGGAGCCCAGCGTGTGTGAAAGAGCTTGTCTGAGCTCAGGGAAGAGCCATAAAGGGCCTATTTATGGAGCTGGCTCCTCACAATGTTTTCAGACACAGCCCTCGCATGTTTTCATAACAGTAACGCCTCCGCCTCTCGCCGGCTCCGGCGGCGCGGAGCCTCCCGCCGCTGTGCCCCGGGGAACCGGGAGCCCTGGCAAGGGGCTGGAGGCTGCGGGGATCCTCCTGGCATCCCGGTGAGGCCCCGAGGCCGCTCCAGGGCCGTGCCTTGGAGCTGTGCCCGGCCGGGACACGCTCGGGGCCTGGCACGGCCCGGCGGCGGACGGAGCTGTCAGCAGCCCTTCTGCCCCGGCTGATTCCCACTGCCTGTGTTGGGAGAACTAACCCTTTTACTTTATTTGAATAAAGGAAGAGGCCATGGGGCATTGCCCTGGGGTCTCCAATTTATGGAGGATGCAGCCTCCTTTTTATCCCAATTTCCCTTTTCTCTTCCCATATTAGCTGAGGTACTTGAGAGGTAAAAAATTCCCGATATGCCTGATACCAAAGATTTCCCTCTAATGCATAATCCTCCCTTTTATTAGGAAAATTAATCCACAAACATCGGAGGTTTCTATCCAAAAGGAGGCAGAGGAATCCTTTTCCTTTATTTGAATAAAGGGACAGGCCATGGGGTATTCCCGTGGGGTCTCTCAAATTTTTGGAGGATGCATATACCGCTGTCAGCTCCAGCTGCAGGCAGGCCTGGAGACCCTTTAGTTTAGGCTACATTGCATTATATACTTTTCTTTTGGTTACAATGCATTATATACTTTTCTTTACTGAGCATCTTCATACAGTAGAACTAATCTATACCTTAACTTTTACCTATAGCCTATCATAACTACTGTAAATTACCATATTCATGTTACTCTTCTTCAATCACTCAAAGTCAGTACATTACAGTTTAAGCTAGAAGTTGTTTTCCAGTTTTCTTGCAGTGGAAAATTCTGAGACCTTTTTTCTACTTGCAACATTTGCTGCCTTGTTTGCCTGTGTTATCTTTCTGCTTGGTAAAAACATCATCTTGTTTGGGGTGGGTTTATCCTTTGCTCTAAGTCATAAAAATCTCTCTTAACTAAAATAACCAAGAAGGCAAAGGGTATCCAGTAAGACTGGCTCAGCAATTCTTCTATATCAAAACTTGCTTCCATCTCTATTCCATCATCAGATTTAAAAATCTTTCTGCTAAGCACACACATCTGTGAGACTTTCTTGTCAAACCTTCATCCTTCCCAACATCATGAGTCCGTTTTGGAATTCCTTTCAAGCAGGAGCTCTGATCCACCTGAGCTTGTTAAATAACCTTAAATAAATCCTCCAGCTGCCACCTGCACTGCCACCCAGGGCTGGCTGCCCTGTGCCCTCCTGGGAGCAGAGGTTTCCCACTCTAATTGGACACACGTGCTGCTCTCCTGACCCTGGTGAGCTCCAGCACAGCCCAGGATTCTCTCACTGCAGCAGCTGGGCAGCTTCAGCCAGGCTGCAGGAGCAGGGCTGGAACTCCTGGGGCTGCAGGAGCTGGGAGAGGAGTGTAGAAACCAAACCATGGTGAGAGGAGGGAACAAATCCAGGCCATGCTTGTCACTGAACTGATTAAACCTCAGCTCTGAAGCTCTTCCCCTGTCCTCTAGCCAGTGAGCAGTGTATAACTTCATTACTGCACATCCAGGAGTCGCTGAGGGATGTGGGCGATTCATTATCATCTGTCCCATTTCATTTCCCTGCCTGTCAGCTCTGGTGCTCACAGACAAGGCAGTGTTTCAGGGTGTGAACTGAGGCTGGAGGCTCCTGCAGCACAGTTCCTGCACCCCCATCACTTTTGGGGAACCCCCCAGCACCACCTTGGGGGGCTCAGGGGTTTTGTGGCACCACCATCACTCAGCTCAGGTGTTTTGTGGCACCACCATCACCCAGCTCAGGGGTTTTGTGGCACCACCCTCACCCAGCTCAGGGGTTTTGTGGCACCACCATCACCCAGCTCAGGGCTTTAAGGGCTTGGCTGTCAGCAGGGACGTCATGACCTGGGTGTGCAGCATCATTCTGGGGACCCCAGCCCGCAGTGAGGGGAATGCAGAAGTCAGGGATGGTTTTAACTGGTTCTGGTGCCTCTCCGTGATGGCTCTGGTGCCATGGTACTGTCCCCTGTCAGACAGGTCTGTCCTGCTGGGTCCTGCTGGGCTCCTGCCTCAGATCCTGGGGACTAATTGCTCTGCAGAAAGCATTTCTCACAAGTTTCTTTCATAAGAAACAGTAACAAGGCTTTGATTTAGCTTTTCTTTTCCTTTCTCCCTGTCTTTTTTCCCTCCCTTCCTACCCCAAATGCAGAAGCCCCTTTGATCGTGTGGGTAACAAGCAGCTCTGTTTGCGCTGGGGAGTTGTCAGTGTGCTAACACGACAGCACAGTCTCCTTGTCACCTCACACACAACGAATTATTCCTCTCTTTGCACCATCTCTGGGATGAATGACTGCTCCCAGATGGGCTTGCCACCCATCCTTAACCTCTGATCCCTGCCCAGCATGGAGTGCTGGCCACTGCAGCTCACCCAAAGGCTGCAGCAAAACATTGGAGTGGGGAATTGTCAGCCTGGCTTGAAAGCAAATTGCTTTGCCAATTTATTTTCTTTCTTGTGTATGAACATATTTTTCTTAAAGGGATGCTGTCACATTAAATATGGAGCTGCCAACTGCAGGCATTAAAAAATCATGGGTCGTCCCATTTTCCTTCCTCCCACTCTAAATTCTGAGAAAACAATAAATTAGGTTTTGGGTTTTTTTAACTTGTCATCTGCCTTTCAGCTCCAGATGCTTTTTGCAAACTTTTCCCAGCAGCTGGGAGGTTTGGGAGTGACAAATGCCATGGAATTGGGGCAGAGGGGGTGGCACTGGGGTGGCCCCTCAGCCAATTTGGGGTGTCTGGGGGGTTCCCAAGGGCAGAGCCAGGGCTGTCCTGGGGCTCAGGAGCCTCCTGCCACCACAGCTGATGGGACTGAGCCATGTGCTGGTAAGGAAATCTTCCCCAAATCTGCCCGTGAAGGGCGTCCACTGTCAACAAGTGTCACTGTGTCACTTTGTGTCACTTTGTCACATCTCCTGTGACAGATGCAGAAAATCCTTTTCAGCCTTTATGTTTCCGAGCCCTTTTCTTTTTAGGGAAGGTGATGGAAGTAGTGTTGTTGTACTTGGACAAAATGTGTTTCCTTGCTGAGGTGGGGAAGGGAATTGTCATTTGTCACACTGAACAACTTCATGGAAGTTTCTGGATGTGTGGATCTGGGATGGAAGCGTGTCTGATCTGATATCAGGTATCAGAAATCTCTCATATAGAAGAGATCTGATTGAAAACAGGTTCCAGATGGGGCTGGGTCAATGCTTTCCCTTTTTTCTGCTGCAGGTAGGGATAAGTCTCTTGCTACTCTTTAATTTTAAAGAAAATTCTCTTCCACAGCTTCACTGCAGCCTCAGAGCTCAGCAGGACTCAGCTGCCCCCAGCCCCACCACGTGGGCTCCAGAGCCTCCCCCAGCAGGGTGTTTGATAACATTGATTTTAATAAAGCTCTGGGCTTGTTTTGATGGACACATCCAAAGCACTACATGGATTTAAACAGATCCCATTGCAAATGTCTCTATCTGATACCCCTGGCGTGACCAGACTGCAAATGTCACTTGCTTAGCACTATCAAATATTTAATTTGCCTTGTAATAGAGGAGCCTTTGAGAGCTCTAGCTTAAGCTGGAGCTCTCCTGTTAGCCAGCAACTCTCCACAAATTCACTTAAAAGCCAATTTCTGCCCTGAAAAGCTCCTGATGCAGATGTGGGAGTGAGGGGAGCTGGGAGGGAAGAACTTTCCCACTCTGCTGGAACCCTGCTCATCACTGTAAGTGCTCGTGGTGGCTCCTCACCTTTGCCAGGGGAACACGTGGGTGTGGGAAGGGGTTGGCAGTGCCATCCCGTGGTGTTTGTGCCCGTGCTTGGGGTGTTGTGTGTCCAGTGGCATTGCTGCTGACCCTGCTGTCTGTGCCTGCAGTGGGGCTGGAGGGGCCCAGGAGCTGGCCTGGGTCTCGTTCTGGATCCTGCACTTGTGGAAAATCACATTTTATGGGAATTTCCCTGTGGCAGCTTCAGCGAACAGCGAGGGGAGCATGAGGTGATCCTTGGGCATCACCTGGTTCTGTGTGCTTTATTTATTTTTATTTTATTTTATTTTTATTTTATTTTATTTTATTTTATTTTATTTTATTTTATTTTATTTTATTTTTTAAATTTTATTTTATTTTTCTAGTTTAAAATTTTATTATTATTTATATATAATATATATTAAATTAATATATAATTATATTTAGTATTTTATTTTATTATTTCATTTTATTTTATATTTTTAAATTTTATTATTATTTTTATATATCATATATCTTAAATTAATATGTAATTATATTTAGTATTTTATTTTATTTTATTTTATTTTATTTTATTTTATTTTATTTTATTTTATTTTATTTTATTTTATTTTATTTTATTTTATTTTATTGCATCACACAGCAGCCCTGTGAGACCTGGCCCTGCCCAAACCTTTGTGCTGACCACAAGAATCCTGAAGGATGCTGTGATCTTGTCAGGTTCTCTTCATCCAGCAGAGATCCTGGGGATGTTTGGGGGGTGAACCATGGAGCTCAGTCCTTCCTCCTCCTCTCTGTGCTCACACCTAGGGCCAAACCCAGGGATGGAATGTCTCCCTCCCTGCTGGGCTGGGAGCAGGTGGCACTGCCCAGGTTTTGTTTCCTCGAGCAGCCAGGCAGAGAGGCAGCATTTTCCCCTCCATGGTGTCTCCTTCAGCCGGGTTTTGCCGTCCTGAGCGGGGCTGGGATCTGCTGATTCAGGGGACAGGCAGCCCTGCATGCGGCGTTAATGATCTTGATTTGCAAAGGAGAGGACAGCGGCACCGCGGGATGCTCCCTGTCCTCCCCGGAGGCTGCAGGATGTCCCAGTGCCCTTCAGCCTGTGGCAGCGGGGCTGAGGGGAGCCCCAAGAGCATCTGAGGGTAAGAATTGGGAATTTGGGGGGTCAGAACTGAGGGTTGGGGGTGGTCTGAGCCCTGTGTGGGTCCCTGTGCCAGGAGCCAGCCTGCAGAGCAGAGCCCTTGAGGAGAGACAGCTCCCACTAATCCTTGCTCTGATGGTTTATGGACTGATCCTAAAATGTGGCATTAGCAGAGCATATGCCAGGCTTTGGGGGCAGCTGGTTTGATGCAGTGTTATGAAATGCTGGAATGCTGCAGCCACGGCCAGGCCCTCCAAAACCTGCAATCTGCCTGGTGTGCTCAGGGCAGCACGCTGAAACATCAACTGATGCCACAGCAGCTCCCTGGGCACCTCCATACCTGGAGCAGAGCCCCTGTGCCCTTCCCAGCCCTCCACCAGCACCTCAGTGCCTCTTCTTGAAGTTACACGGGGAATTTTCCACGTCCAGCCATGTTCCCTGTGTCCCCTGTCACTGAGAGCTGCTGTCAGTGCCTTTATGAAGTTACACAGGGAATTCTCTGCACCCAGCCTTCGATGCTGCCCCATTCCCCCTGTCCCCTGGCACTGAGAGCTGCTGCCAGGTGTGGGCACCCAGTGCCCTTTTATGAAGTTACACAGGGAATTCTCTATGCCCAACCTTTGAAGCAGCCCCATTCCCGTGTCCCCTGTCACTGAGAGCTGCTGCCAGGTACATCCAGTGCCCCTTTTATGAAATTACGGTGAATTTTCAGCACCCAGCCCCATTTCCCCATCTCCTCTGTCAGGTGTGAGCACCCAGTGCCCCTTTATGAAGTTACACAGGGAATTCTCTGTGCCCAGCCCGGAAAGCTGCCCCATTCCCTATCTCCCCGTCATGTGCATCCAGTGTCCTTTTATGAAGTTATACAGGGAATTCTCCATGTCCAGCCCCATTCCCTCTCTCCCCTGTCACTGAGACCTGCTGCCAGGTATACCCAGTGCCCCTTTATGAAATTACAGTGAATTTTCAGCCCCCAGCCCCACTCCCCCATCTCCCCTGTCACTGAGAGCTGCCGCCAGGTGCACCCAGCGCCTGCTCTTGGCCCAAGGTGGCCGCTCCGGTGCCACCCCTGCCAGCTGGCATGCCACCCCTGCCCCGCGTGACAAAGCCCGGCGCTCTTTGGGACCCTGCTGAGCCCCGGGCACCGGTTCGTGCCCGGCTCCGCTCCGGAGGCTGCTGATGAGCGCTGATTTAGTGGCGATCGAAGCGCGCTTGAAACCCGAGCCAGGCGCCTGCAGCGCTCCAGGCACGGGCTGCGGTGCCCGGAGGTGGCACAAGGGCAGAGCCGGGCGGGCACGGCCGTGCCAAGGGCAGGGCTCCGCACCAGCACAGGTAGGAGCCGCCCGTGCCAGGCTGGGGCACCCGGGGCTGCCCTGAGGAGGGGCTGAGCACGGGTGGGTGGGTGGGCTGGGAATGGCCTGTGCCCGTGGGCAGGGGGCTCTGGGGATGCTGGGGGGGTCTGGGGGTCCCTGCTGGCTCTGGAGGGGGCACAGCAGGTGTGGCAGTGCGGGGCAGGATCACAGGGATGGGGATGGGATGCAGGGATTGAGTTGGGCTGAGGGGTTGTGGCAGCTCTGGGGGTCCTTGCAGGTGTGGACAGGGACAATGACACCGCTCCTAACTCAGGGGGTTTGGGGGGATTTTGTGACAGCTCTTGCTCATCACTTTGATGCCAACACTTTGTTTTACTTCTGCTTTTATTTGCTGTTGCATGTACTCTGGGGGTCCTTGCAGGTGTGAACAGGGGACAATGACTCTGGTCCTTACTCTGGGGGTTTGAGGGAATTTTGTGACAGCTGTCGGTGGCCACTTTGATGCCAACTTTTTACTTCTGCTGCTTTTATTTACTGTTGTGTAAATGGGAGGCAAGGAAGGTGCATTCAGTAGAATGTAACCTAATGAACTTAAGTTTATTTTTTCCCCTTCAGATTTCTTGCTCCCTTAAAAATCAATGCACTTTCTGTTCAGGTGGTGTTTTCTCTGATTGCTGAATGGAGAGATCTCCCAGTTAGCTCCCGTCAGGTCCCCTCAGCTCTGTGGCAAAGGCAGTTTGATTTGAGGGGAGGTTCAGGCCGTGTGTGCTGGCTCTCCTGAGTTCAGTCCAAATAAAAATCCCATGGGACACGAGCTGGTGCTGATGGCAGGAGGGAGCACGAGGGTCCCTGCTGGGGTGCGACACTGAGAGAACATCCCTGCACAGATGTGCATGGGAAATTCTATCCAGGCTGGGATAACACCACTCCCTGTGCCTTTGTGGGTCTACCCAGGTTATTCAGGATACAGGAAATGGTATAGAAATAATGGGAATGATAATGGGAATAATGGGAAAGGAGCTGACCTGCATCAAAGCTGCTCCCTCATCAGGATTTTGGAGCTTGGCCAGAACCCCACTTCCCTGCTGATGTGCCTCATGCCCAGCCACAGGCTTTTCTGGGATGCTGTGGGATCCCTTGGGGTGCTGTGGGATCCCTTGGGGTGCTGTGGGATCCTGTGGATGCTGTGGGGTGCTGTGGGATCCTGTGGGGTGCTTTGGGATGCTATAGGGTGCTGTGGGATGCTGTGGGGTGCTGTGGGATGCTGCTTCAGCACAGTGTGTGGGACGGAGCCATTGCAGTGACTGCTGCCCGTGCTGAAGTTTTGGTCTCTGGATTTTGCTTTGCACTCAGGAGCTGAGTGAAGGATGACCCAGCATAGATCTCCTTCCAAAACGAGCATCCAAAGGGACATCCCTGTGAGCCCTGGCTCTGAGGGAAGGGCAGCAAGGAGTGCAGGGTGTCCCAGGCCCTGGAGGTGCCATTGGTGCTGCTCAGCCTGGGCACATCTGGCTGGGGTGGGTGAATTTCCAGGAGAACCCTTGGGAAGCTGAAACCCCAAAATCTGCCACTGCTTGTGATCCTCCTGCATGGAGGAGACAAAACCTCATCAGTCCTGGGGTGGAGCTGGGATGTGGTGACCCTGTGAGCTCAGAGCTGGGGTGTGCTGACCCTGTGAGCTCAGGGCCACCCTGGGGGTGTCACTCAACCTTCACCCTGCCTCAGTTTCCCTTCTGTGAAAGGCAACACCCTCCCCCATCCCCTGGCCAATAATTCCTCAGTGCTTTGCTGAAAAGGTGAAATCTGCCCCAAATCAGGCATCAATCAGGGCACTGCCAGCCTGCACACGTGCCATGATCTGTCCCTGTGACCTGTCCCAGCCACCCGTCTGTGGCTCTGACACCCGAGAAGCAGAACAGGCCCAGAAGAAATTAAGTGAATGAGACAACAAGTGTGTGTGCAATTAGGACAGACCTTCAAACGCTGCCCCAGGGCTGGGACAGGAGCTGCTGCCTAATCAGAGCAACAGCAGCGCCCGTTCTAAAGACGAGCGAGACTTTGGGGATACTTTGTCCACATAATGTTCCAATTTTAGCTCTGCGCCCTGGGATGTAATTGCATTAAAAATACCCGGGGAGGGGGAGGATGCCAAGGGCACCCGGCGACCTGCCTGGGCTGCCTGTCCCCGAGGCCCCGGCTCACATTCCTGCTGCTGATCGCCTCCCAGATCTGCTTTCCGGTTGTTCTGCTAATGGTTATCCTGGGAAAGGCTCTGTTGGCAGCCAGGGGGAAGGAACATCTCCTGCTCCTTTGGGCTGAGCTATGGATGGGGACACCCGCGGCCACCTCCAGGCTGCAGTGAAGGAGTGACGGGGGTAGGACGGTCGGGATGGACGGAGAGGAGAGATCTCTGCAGCCAGGTTGTGGAATTTGGGGTTTATTGCAAAGGGCCAAGGGCAGGGCCCTGCTGGGAGCTGCCAGCCACAGCCCAGAGCAGGCTGAGAGAAGAGAGGGGGAGAGAGGATGAGAGAGTAAGAGAGTAAAAGGGCAAGAGAGCAGGGTTCTTGTTACAATACAATAAATCATCTGTGTTGAATATTCTGATTCTTACTAACAATCTAGTACAATATACAAATCCTATAGCATTTACACACAGCTTATAAGAATCATTACATTACCATCCTGTGTTATGAGAGGATGAGAGGGTAAGAGAGTAAGGGAGTAAAAAGGTCAGAGAGCAAATGAGGTAAGAGAGCGAAGTTCCCGTTCCAATACAATAAATCATCTTCTGTGTTGAATATTCTAATTCTCACTAACCAATCTAGTCCAATATACAAATCCTATAGCATTTGCATACAGCCTATAAGAATCATTATATTACCATACTGTGTTACATTTTAAACCCTAAAAACTCTTCTTTGGATCCTTTCTGCCAAGCCAGTAGGGTCTGCTCTGACCCTTGGGCCTGTCTGCAAGCACAGGGTGTTGTTTCACCTTCAGCTGGCCACGCCATTGTTTTCCAGTTGTTCAGTAACTGAGGTATCTCAAAGCTTGCTTTCATTTCAATCTCACTTATAGTTTCTATATTCTCAAAATCTTTTGCCAGACAAGCATATTTATAAGGCTTTCCTGTTTCATCTTCCCCGACACTGCAGGAAGGCGCAGGATGGGGCTGGGACCCGCTGAGGAGAGGGGAGCTCAACCGGTGGGCCCTGCAGTGCCCGTGCCTTCTGTCCCCGCTGTCCCCGTTATCCCCGTTATCCCCGTTGTTCCCTGTCCCCGTTATCCCCGTTATCCCCGTTGTCCCCGCTGTCCCCGCTGTCCCCGGTGGCGGCTCCGGGACCGGGCGCGGAGCGGCGGCGCCACCGCGGGGCTGCGGCCGGGGCTGCAGAGAACCGAACCGAGTTCAAAGGGTTTAACTCTTGTTTAAAGCTTTGAAGGCCTTCGGTTTAGGTAATCCTAAATTTCTTAAATGATGGTAAGGATAGGAAGGAGGATGACGGACATGGTGGTTAAGGTGGCAATTAGGGTGCTGGT
Source organism: Zonotrichia albicollis (assembly GCF_047830755.1). NCBI lineage: Eukaryota > Metazoa > Chordata > Aves > Passeriformes > Passerellidae > Zonotrichia > Zonotrichia albicollis. Next base: position 3,117,101 of record NC_133841.1, on the reverse strand, counting down.
TTATGTTTTATGTCATTGTTGATGCTGCTTATTGTTTTATGTTGTTAGTGGTGTACAGGGGGAGTGTAAAGGTAAAAGAACAGGCTTAGCAGGGAAAGGAGGGAGACAAGTGTGGCTGCTGGGGCTATGTCCAGCTTATTTAATTCTTGAATGATGAGTAATTTGGGCAGGAATCCTGTTAGGAGAGGGAGTCCTGAGAGAGAGAGTAGGGTCAGGAGTAGTATTGCATTTAGTGATGGCATTTTGGTCCATGCAGTTATTAGGGTCGATAGCTTTAGGACTTTGATTGTATTTAGGGTGAGGAAAACACTTGCAGTTATTACAGTGTATAGACAGAAGTTGAGGAGGGTGAGTTTAGGGTTGTAGATAATAATGATTGAGAGCCCAAGAACTGAACTCTGGTAGCCTGTGGGGTGCTGAGTGTGGAGCCAGCACCACCAGCGGGGTTTGCACAGCCTGAGCTGGATCCTCCAGTGCGGTCACTGCTGCCCTGGGCTCTGTGCAGCCCTGCTCTGGATGCCAGGGCCATCGTGCAGGGCACCCTTGGGTGCTGCCCGGACACCCCCAGCCTCCCCAGCCCCTGCCTTGGCCCCCTGCCGTGCCTCGGGGGTTTGTGAGCCGCAGCTGCCAGCTCCGGGTCGGTAACAGGATCCCAGGGCTCGGGTGACCTTCGCGCCTCCTGGGCTGTGCTGGGTGTCCCAGCCATGCCCAGCCCGGGGTCCCAGCAAGGCAAAGGCTGCTGAGGGCTGTCCCCAGCTGACCCCCAGCCATCCATGGGCTGCTCTTCTCTGTGGTGTCACTGTGAGGGTCCAGGGCTCTCTTGGGGTCGGCTGCTCAGACTGACCCCCAGATGTGTTAGAAAATCTCTTTTCCCAGTCTAGCGGTGGAAGAAGGAGTCAGAACTCTTCTATTGTCATTCTCAAGGCTGTTTATTGTACCTGCTGAGGTCCTCTCAGCAAGACAGCCAGAGGCACTCTGCCCATCTTTTATCTTTTTATACTAAAAACCATGTGTACAATATTTACCATAACTTCCCAATAGCTATCACCTGTGTCAGACAGTGAGCTTCTACTCTAAACCAATCCAAAAGTGCCACCATCACAGCAGAAGATGGAGGCCAAGAAGAAGAAGGAGAAAGGCTGGACACTGCTGCCAGTATGGACCAGTTGCCTCCAGCTAGATCAACCCAGTCAGTACCAGTATGATGCCAGTTGCTCCCAGTCCCCCCAGAACGGGGGATGTTGTGCAGGGTGTGTCCCCAGTCACTCTCAGACACCCCCAGTGTCAATCCAGTCCCTCCCAGTATGATGTCAGTCAGGCCCAGTATATCCCAGTTACCTTCAGTCATTCCCAGTTCCTCCAGTTTGCTTGCAGCATGATCCCAGTTTCTCTCAGCTGCTCCCAGTAGCCCAAAGTGTGATCCCAGTTGCTCCCTTTCAACACCAATATGAGCCCAGTAAGCTCCAGTATGATCTTTGTCACATGCCAGCACCCCCAGGATGGTCTCAGTGTAATTCCAGTTACTTCCAGTCTCTCCCAGGAAGGTCCCAGTTGCCTCCAGCATGATTCCAGTTGCTTCTCTGGATCAGCCCAGTCAGTCCCAGTATGATGCCATGTGCTCCCAGTTGCTCCCAGTTCCCCCAGTATGGGGGATGAAGTGCAGGGTGTGTTCCCAGTCACTCTCAGACACCCCCAGTGTCAATCCATTCCCTCCCAGTATGATCCAGAGATGGCCCCAGTGTGCTCCCAGTATGAACCAGTTGCCTCCAGCTAGATCAACTCAGTCAGTCCCAGCATGATGCCATGTGCTCCCAGTTGCTCCCAGTCCCCCCAGGATGGGGGATGATGTGCAGGGTGTGCTCCCAGCCATTCTCAGACATTCCCAGCCCCTCCCAGTATGATCCAGAGATGACCCCAGCGTGCTCCCAGTATGAACCAGTGCCCCACACAGTGCCAGCTGCCGGCAGCCGCTCTGTCCCTCTGTCCTCACAGTGGGTCTGTCCTTCCTCCCGCAGGCATGAAGCGCCCCCTGAGCCCATCCCAGAGCCCCGAGGGCGCAGTGCAGCTGGTGGAGGAGCCCAGCTGCCCCCCCAGCCAGCCCGAGCAGCGCATGAAGAGGGAGAAGAAGCAGCAGTCGTTCACTCTGTGCGAGGTCTGCAACATCCAGCTCAACTCAGCTGCCCAGGCGCAGATCCACTACAACGGCAAGTCCCACCAGAAGCGCCTCAAGCAGCTAAACAAGGGGAAGATGCCAGCAGCCCAAGGTAGGAGCCCACCCAGCAGGTCAAGGTGGCCCAAAGGCTGCCCTTGCTCTGGCACAGCTGCTCTGTTGGGCTCGTGGCAAGTTTGGAGGTGTTTGGTTTTGGTCCTTGGCTCTCGGGGCCTTTCTGGGTTGCTGCGAGCCTGAGATTGTTAAAAGTCTCTTTTCCCAGCCCCAGTGCTTGAAGAATGAGTCAGGGCTCTTCATTTCTCAGTCTCAAGGTTGTTTATTGTTCCTTATCTATAAAAAATATTCTCCTGTCCTGCCGAGGTCCGTCCAGCAGGAGAGTTCAGGCACTCTGCCTGCCCCCAGGGCTGTGTTATGTCTTTATACTAAAAACTGTATACAATATTTACCATAACTTCCCAATACCCATCACCTATGTTAGACAGTGAGCTTCTACTCTAAACCAATCCAAAAGTGCCAACATCACAGCAGAAAATGGAGGCCAAGAAGATGAAGGAGAAAGGCTGGATACACCCAGTTCCCTCCATCTTGCCTCCTGAACCCTCATACCAAAAACCCTAAAATCTACTTTTCCACCCTGTGATAACTTTACTAATATTCTACTTAAATGTTGTGGCTTGCTGATCTTCATAGAAGGTTAGTAATTTGCTCATAATCAAACCCACAGGTGTTTTGGGCTCCGTGTCAGGGTCTCTGAGCCCCCTGGCAGGGGTTTGGACAATCCAGAACAGCCAGAGGGATGTCCTGGGTTCCCACACTTGGTGTCTGTCACTTGCTGGAACTGCAGGGCTTTCAGTCCTCAGGTGGTTTAGGGGCCCAAGAGGCCAAACTGCACAGCAGAGGGATGGACACGTGTGGATCTGTCCACGTGGTTGGTGCTGCTCTGTCTTTGTGGGTGTCTTCTTGAGCTCTGTAGATGGTTTATGCAGCAGGGACATGCGTGCCCAAGGCTGCCACTTGCTGGGGTTCTGGATGCTGCTGTGCAGGTGCCAACCTGACCTGTGCACTTCTCCTGTGTCTGTGCTGAGTTTGATCCAAAATGCTGCTCAGATGTTGGTGCTGAGGCCCCTCACCTGTTGGCTGTGCAGTGCAGGGATGCTGCCACGTGCAGGTGCTGTGCTGCTGGGCAGGACAATGTGCTTGTTTGTGCAAGGGCAAGGACTCACCTGCCCTCTGTGCCATCTGCCAGCACTCACCTGGCTGGGCCCAGCTGGCTGCTGCAGATTTTATGCACAAAAGCAGGGAAACGTGCCCAGAAATGTCACCCTGTCACCATGGCTGACCTGCTCTGCCTGAGCCTTTGGCTGTGAGGATTTGTCATTAGCAGCAAACTGAGGGAATTGCACAGAAATCACAGAATGCCTTGGGATGGAAGGGACCTAAAAGATTAAATGGTTCCCTGCTCCTGCTCTGACTAGAGACTGGGCAGGCTGGAGCCATGAATTCCCAGCATGGCAATAGTCATGTGTGTGCCAAATCCTGCCCTTGCTGGTGCTGGTTTTGTTTGGGATATGCAAAGGAGCAGCTCTCTCCATCAGCATTGCTGACAGATGGAAATATTGCCAGCTATTTTAATGGGGATGGGCCTCATAAATTCCAGCCTGCAGCTTCCAGCTTCTCCCCTCAATCTGCTTGTGGCCTGACGGGAGGCTGTCCAGGGATACATTTCCTACTGAGCCAAAGAATCCTGGGCCATGCCAGTCTGCTCTTTGTGCCCTGATCTCTGCCAGTGTGGCACCTCTGGGACCCCACACTGTTAGCCCCACAATCTCTGCTCTGCCAGGCATGGCACAGCCATTCCTGAGTGTGCAGGGCTCTGTTCTGCTTGTGTGCAGAAACTGCAGGCAGCAGCTGCTCCCTGTGCCTCCCTGTCCCTCCCGTTCCCGCCGGAGCTGACCTTTCCCTGCACTTTGGTTAAAAATGTCACTTCCAGCGTTGTCACTGCTAGCCTTTCCCAGCCTCCCGAGGTGGCTGGGAGCTGGCTGATGTGACTCCTGTGCCACTTGATGCCATATGTGACCCCCCAAATTGCCAAAGGGACACCATCCCTGTCAGGACCTGGGCTGGCAGGGCCATTGGGGTGCTGGGGATGCTCTGCCCTGCCTCATCACACTCCTCTAGGAGCCCTTCCCTGGTCAGACCTGCACCTTTGGGTGCTGAGAAAATGCATCTGCCTGCAGTGCTGGGAGCTGTGACCCCTTCTTCAGGGCAGCTGGGCTCAGCCTGGCACAGCCCACAGACAGGAATGGGTCTCCAGTGATGCGTCAGCACTGGGTGAGTCTTGGATTAAATGAAGTAATTAAGTTCAACAGAGATGGGCTGTTCATCTGGGTTGGAATCTCTGCCTCATGCTGACACCTACAACTACATCAAAGGCAGCTTCCAGCCACCACTGAGTGTCCCTGCTCCCCTCTGGCTCCTGGGATCTGTTCTTCCTGCCCAGGCTGTGATCACTTGTGTCTCATGCAGCAGAGCTGCAGAGGAGCAGCACTGGCAAACATGCTAATCAGTGTCATTACAATTCATTAGCTCTGTGGCAGAAATCCCCCAACTTAAAAAGAAATTATTGCTTATCAGACTTTTCATTTTGCAAGACAAACCCCAGATCCTTGCTGTCCTGTGTGGAATCATGGTGAGGTGCTGATTAGACACGGGGTGGTCACAGATGAAAGACGTTTTCGTGCCGCAGATGCCAGCTCTAATCCAACTGGGTCACGAGTGATTTAATTACTGCCTGTGATTTCCCAGGCAGCCCAAGTGATCTCAGTTTGCTCTCAGAGTACTCAGGAACCAAACCACAGCCTGGTGCTGAGTGAGCAGGAGGAGCTGAGCCACCCCAAAATGGGCTGCAAAAGGGGCATGGATGGGGGGCTCTGCTGCTTCCCCTCATCCTGGATCATCTCTGGGGCTCCCATCAGGACAGGCTGAGCTGGAATATTTCAAAATTTACACCCTGACCCATTGCTCTCATTCTGGATCATCTCTGGGGCTCCCATCACAGCATAGACCAAGCTGGAGCATTTCAAAGCTTACACCCTGATCCATTGCTCTGCCCAAAAGTCCTTTCCAGTGTCTCAGAGAAGTCATGGGATGTACAGAGCAGCTCGTGCTGCTGCCAGAGTGCTGTCTCTGGGCTCTGCCAGCCCCCATCTCCCTCAGAGGCAGTGGGAGCACTCTCCTTTGGAGCACCAGCCTCTGGATTCCCTGGCAAATGTGAGCTGACAGCAGCTTATAGCCCTTTGGCCAGGGTCTGTGGGAAGGACACTCTGTTCAGGCATCTCCTCTGCCCAGGAGGCTCCACACAAACCCCAACTCAAACATTTCCCTGGGTTTGGAGGCTGCTGAGCTGCTCCCCCAACCCAAAAGCCAAAGGACCCGGAGGCAGCTGTGCCCTGGGGCTGGTTTGTGTCACAGGCTCTTCCTCCTCTCCAAAATCCATGGAATTCTGTGCCCTGACCCAGTGCTGTCACCCTGCCCCACACTGGGGCTGCCTGCTGCTGTCCCCCCTCCCCTCAGCCCTGGAACAGCAGCTCCTTGCAAAGGGAAAGGTCCTGGATTCCCCAATTATGCACTGAAATGTCTGTCCATGCGTGTTTGGGAGCACAGAGGTTTGAGATGAGCAGGGAAATCGCTGTGACAGCTTCAGCATCACTGAGCAGGGCCCCTGGCAGGGGACACGGGGACCCCAGGGGACTCAGAGGGGGCTGGGGGCTGCTGGTGGGATTGTCCTGGCTTGCACAGAGGGTCCCAGCTCCCTGATTTTGGTAGCTGAAGGGAACCCAGTGCTCTGGAATGGCTCCTGCAGAGCTGGGTGCAGTGCCCGAGGCACTGGGGCTGACCAAGGAGCCCATGGTTGTGCTTTTGGCTGGGCTGGCAGAGCCCTGCTGAGAAACACCCAGAGCAGCAGAGGGAGGGCAGCTGGTGGCTCTGGCCATGGCTCTGGGGCTGTGTGAAGGTAGAAGAATAGGCTTAGCAGGGAGAGGAGGGAGATAAATGACTTATTATCCAGGAACTAACTAAACAAGACATAGCCCCAGCTATTCCTGGATAATAAGTCATTTGGGCAGGAGTCCTGTCAGGGGAGGGAGCCCTGCAAGGGAGAATAGGGTTAGGAGTGGTATTGTGTTTAAGGATGGAATTTTGGTTCGTGCAGTCATTAGGGTAGATAGTTTTAAGACTTTAATTAATGCTGCTTCTCCCTGCTCCTGGGCCATGCCCTGCTCTGAGTGCTCTGGCACCTCGTTCTCAGCTGCTTTCCCTCCTCCTTCCCCCTGTGCCCTCTGCTGTGCCAGCCTTTCAGCTGTTCATTACCCAGCAAACAGTGCCAGCCCCTTTCAGCCACGTTCAGCCGGGCTTTGTGTGCAATAATCCCGAGGTATTGATTTAAATTGTTTGCAAACATGTGGGATTAGGGTCTAATTGGGACTAATCGGTGGCACTGCTGGGTTGGGGCTGGGACATTCTCACATCTGCCCTTGATGGAGCTACCCAGCCTTGGTGCTGCCAGGACCTGCTCCAGCAATGCCAGAGGAATTGTTCTTTTTTGCTTCCTCCTGTAGGAATTTGCTGCTCTCCTGTTTTTGGGACTTTTTTGGGGACAAATTTAGCAGGGACAGGCTGGCATGGGAGCCACCTCAGTGTCCATCACCAGCTCCACTGGCAGCACATCAGGCTCTCTTAAACTTCCATAAAGGGGATTTAACATTTGGCTGGGACAAAACCCCTGCATCAGTGCCAGGTGCTGATCAATACCTTGTGCCCAAGCAGCACCAGGGCTCAGATTTGAAGCTTCTGTGAATTTATGAAGGACAAACATAAGGAATCCTCCTGCTCCATTGGCCTCGGCTGCTCCCTTCAGCTGTGAGCAAAGATGAGCAAAAATAGCTTTTCACATCAGATTTGAATAACCTGGAATCTCAGTGGGAGAAATAGAATGGTTTTTATCATGTCTTAAAGATGCTGGCTGGGATCAGGAATGATTTGAAGAAGCTCAATTGGGTAATTGTACATTTTCCTTCCCTCTGCTCACTCCAAGGTTTCTCCCTTCCCACTGGGGGACAGGGATGGGGTCAGGGATGTCCCTTGGGGCTTTTTGGACAGAGCTGGGAGGGCTGAGAAGGGGAGGGATTTACTGGCAGAAAAGCCTTGTTTCAGTAAATTCTCTCCTTTTTTTACCAAAAAAATCCCCCAGTTTCTGTGGGGGAAGGGACCTGTGGGTGCCATGTGAGAGGCTGCACATGAGCCCAGACCCTGCACATGAATCCAGAACAAACTGCTCCCTTTCTAAATCCTCAGAAAATACCCCATTAGCTTGCTGTCCCTCTGAAAAGCCCAGCTATTCAGCTTTCTGTGGATTAATAACTGTGGCATAATTAATCTCCGATTTTATTGAGTCAGTAGCTTCAAATAGGAAATGAATTGATTAGTGGTCAGCTTTGCCTTGAAGGTTTTTGTGGTGTGGAGCCTTCCCCACCAGGACTCTGACCTCAGGCTCTGCACCCCAGTTCTGGTCAGAAATTCAGGGATATTTTACCCTAACACATTTATTCTAAAAAGATTTTTTTAAATTTAAACTCTTACAGAGAAGCTGCAGGGCTTTTTTGTGCTGCTGGGGCATCACGAAGGTGGGAACCTCCCGTGGCTTGAGTGCTCAAGTGGATGCTCCAGCTTAAGAAATGAAGAGAAATATAGAGACAAGCCAAAATATATGAAGGTTAGATAATATAAATCAAATATTATCTTTCTGTGGGCTGGTGGGGGCTGCCTGGGCCATGGGGGTGTCAGGCTGCCACTGATGTGGTGCTGGCAGAGGCTGTGCTGTGCTGCTGGCAGTGGAGATTTTTCTCAAAAAAAAAAAAAAATCAGTAGGAAGTTGCCTGGTGTTATTTTTAAGCCCTGCAGTTGTGAGCCATCCCTCTTTAATCGTGGATTTTGCTGTCACTTTCTTGCAGTGGCTTTGCTGTCAAGTTGCCTCAGTCGGTGTTCCACGGCCACTCAGCTCAGGGCTGCCACACACGTGACATTCATTAGAAGTGGATTAAGAACAACGAGCAACACAAATATTTCACAATTTTCCATGTAGCATTAGCTTAGCAGATTTGGAAGAGGAAACCTGGCATTTATTTTAAGCAGGGGAAAAAAATATGGTCAAAGCAGCAGCTAAACTGTGTGTGTGCCCCAACTTGTACCTGCTGGTCCCTGTCCTGAGAGATCTCTGAGCCTGAAGGAGCCTTTTCCAGAGCTCCAGCAGCAGCTCTGAGCAGGGGGGTGAGGTCTCCAGGATGGGGTGATGTCCCTTAGGAGGGTGTCTGGTGCTGGGGATGCTCTTGTGGCCACCCCAGGCATCAAATCCAAAATGTGGTGACAAGGTGGAACCCTCTGCCCCCCCTTCCGGGAGGGCCCTCCTCAATAAGATGGAAAATCTCACACTCTCTTTCTCTGAAACTATTTCCAGGTGTAATTTCCACCCTTTTTCTTGATAATTAAATATTTCTAGGTCATCCAGGTCACCATGTTCACAGTTTGAAGGGCTTGGCTTTGTCCCCGAGCACTTGGGGACTGCTGTAAATTTTCACCCTGGTATCTTGGCTCTGTGATTAGATGATTAATTAGCCGATCACATCTATCTTAAACATCCCCAGGGGGATCTCAGCACCCCCAGGGGGCTCTGTTGTTCACTGTCCTGCTCTGACACGAGAGACAGAGGAGATCCCAGGAGAGAAATTACTGATTTCATAGAGAAAGAAACAATGGAGGAAGAGCATTGTGAAGATTATGGAGTGAGAAGTGGATGCTCTCTCGTTTACCCCAGTTGTGACAGAGACCTCTGATTATTTATGTGTTCATTGCCCAATTCTGGTCTCTATTTGCAAGCCTGGGGAAGAAGTCCTGACTTACCCATCCACAAACATGGCCCTGTTACCACAGCAAAGCTGTCATGGCTTTGTCTTCTCTCCAGACACATGAGCAGAGAAAGGAGAGAGCTGCGAGCTCTACCAGGAGTTAAGGGAACACTTTGATCAGATTTGTTCCTGTTCATGATCTATTTATTACGATTATTTTTAAAAGGACTCTGCTGCCTCTGGGAATAATTTGGACTTTTGGAATGAAATAAAGCCAGGTTTTTGATGTGTAAAGACCAGCATGCAAAGAAGAGGGGGATGAAGGAGATGTGGGGCAGGGCAACACATGACAGTGTTCACAGGGATCTGAGGACGAGGGTAGAGACGAGGATCTGACTCCATGTTTCAGAAGGCTTGATTTATTATTTTATGATATATATTACATTAAAACTATACTAAAAGAATAGAAGAAAGGATTTCATCAGAAGGCTGGCTAAGAATAGAAAAAGAAAGAATGATAACAAAGGCTTGTGGCTCAGGCTCTCTGTCTGAGCCAGCTCATTTTGATTGGCCATTAATTAGAAACAACCAACATGGGCCAATCACAGATGCACCTGTTGCATTCCACAGCAGCAGATAACCATTGTTTACATTTTGTTCCTGAGGCCTCTCAGCTTCTCAGGAGGAAAAACCCTAAGGAAAGGATTTTTCATAAAAGATATCTGACCACAGCATCCCAAAAAACCTCACTCCCTCTCAAACCACGACAGGAACGAGCATCCTGCTGCATCCCGCACTGCATCCCGCTCGCTGCCGGCTGTCACAGGGGATTAGCGGCGCTGTGTGGAGCGGGTCGTGCCCGGGCTGTGCGTGCGAGGGCTCCGCGCCCGCCCCGTGCCCCGCCGGGGCCCCAAGAGCACCGGCACCGAACGTGGGGCACCGCGGAGGGATGGAGCGGCTCCTCAGCGATGGAAACGCGGCTCATCCCCCTGGGCATCCAGCCTGGGGCTCCTCTCCGTGCCCGCTGTGTCTGTGTGTGTGTGTGCCCGCCCGGGGGCACGGGAGGAGCGAGTTGGGAACGGGAGAATGGGGAGGGCAAAGCGGGAGCAGGGAGGGGGCTGTGGGTAGTGCAGAGCTGTCACTGTGATTTAGGGCCGGCTGCTTAAACTGTTTTATGTTGCCAGACAGTAAGTCGTAAGCAATATAAAATTCTCTCTGAAGAGATGATCTCCCCATCGTCGTGCTTCTGCCTCAGAGTGAGCTCTCTCCTCTCCATAACCCCGTGGTGTCGGCGCAGAGGGAGAAAACGGGATGCTGGCTTTTGGAGCCGTGTTCACAGTCTGGGATTGGGGATCCAGGGGGATTCAGGGGGATCCAGGGGGATTCAGGGGGATCCAGGGCCCTGCTCTGTGCGCCTGGGGGATCCAGGGCTCTGCTCTCTGCTCCAGAGGGATCCAGGGCCCTGCTCTGTGCTCCTGGGGGATCCAGGGCCCTGCTCCGTGCTCCAGGGGGATCCAGGGCCCTGCTCCATGCTCCAGGGGGATCCAGGGCCCTGCTCCGTGCTCCTGGGGTATCCAGGGCCCTGCTCTGTGCTCCTGGGGTATCCAGGGCCCTGCTCTGTGCTCCAGGGGGATCCAGGGCCCTGCTGTCTGCTCCTGGTGATGCTGGGAGCAGAATGGTGCAGGGCTCTGGATGAGCTGGCTGTGAGGAATTTGTGCTGGTACCTGTGTGTCCTTCCAGCACAAGGACTGTGGCTTTTCCCTGCAGCCTCCCTGGGCTGCCCTAGCTCTGCTTTTGGAGCATGTGTGTCGAATCTGTTGGATCTGTTGGAGTTGTCAGAGCTGTTGGAGTTGCCAGAGTGGTTGGGGCAGAGCTGCCTCCGCCTGCAGGCACTGCCTGCTCACCTCAGATTCAGTTCCCTTCCTTTTTCATGCCCCTGAGTTATCACTGCTTTTGGACAGCTTGCCCACAACACTGCTCCAGCTCACCTTTGGTATTTTCTGCAGCCACAGATTTGCAAGGAGCAGTTTAATTTATCTGGCTGTTGCTGTGCCAGCCGGAGTGTCTTGGTGTGGTCTGAGCTGTGGCACCACAGTGTTTGCCCTGATTAACTTCCTTGGGCACCAGCAGCTCCTGAGGGGCCAAAGCTGAGCAGGAACCTGATGGGCAAGACCAGAGACAGCATCACCCCAGGCTAATGAAGCATCCAGAAGATTCTGGGTAATTGGTTCCATGCCAAACTCCACATGGGCCCTATGACCCCCCAGGAAATCTGCATTGGGCTGGGGGGAACCAAAGTGTGGTGGCAAAGGTGGAACCCTCCGCCTGTCCTTTCCAGGAGAGCCCCCCTGAGTTAAATGGAAAATCTTACACTCTCTCTCTCTGAAACTATTTCCAGGTGTAATTTCCACCCCTTTTCTTGATAATTAAATATTTCTAGGTCATCCAGTTTCTCCACCCTGTTCACAGACGTGTCCTGGATGCCTTTGTAATTAGCCATCTCCCTGGGAAGGATGATGAGGGTGGGAGGCATCATTCCACCACCAAAGCCCTGCCCACCTTGGCTCATCCTTGGGGGTCAGAGCTGGGGGTCTGTGTCCCCCCAGAGTCACCAGACCCCTCCACTGACAAAAAGCTTTCAGGTTTGCTCAGTATAAAAGCAGAAACCTGCAGGAAGGGTTCACTTAAAAAATGGGGATTAATAAAAATTATCTGGGTGAACTCAGCAGTTTGGCAAGTCTCTCAGGTTTGCTCTGCATAGAGGCAGAAATCTGTAGGAAGGATTCATTTGAAAAAATGGGGATTAATAAAAATTATCTGGGTGGGCACGGTGAACTCTGAAAAATTAACTGAAAAATTAACTGGGTGGGCAGTTTGGCAAGTCTCTGTTTACCAGGGGAGTCATGGGGGACTGTGAGGCACAAACCCCATTCTCTTTGTGTGGGAAGCCCCTCGGGGGAGGAGGATTCAGCCCTTAAAAAATGTTACTTTAATCCTGAGCAAACCGAGGAGCAGGAAAGGTCAGTGCCTGCCTTCCTGGGCCGGCAGGGATGAACGCCGGCGGCTGCTTCAGCCGGAGCCTCCTGCTTCTGATGGGGCTCAGGTTACAGAGCAGGAGAAAACTGATACACATCCTCCAGGTGTATCAGTCCTGATCCTATCTGCCGTCTTTCACCCCCAAATTATACCCTAAACCCTCGGTGAACAATGTCAGCCAGAAAGGCTCTGCAAGGCTCAGCAGACCTGGGGAGGGAGCAGTTTTGGCTGGGCTTTTATTCCTGTCTCCATCCTCCTTTATTGATGTGTTCATTGCCCAATTCTGGTCTCTCTTTGCCAGGCTTCCTTTGGAGTCTAAGGCTGTGAAGAGCCAATCCTGGATGTCCTCAGCAGACTTGGGCAGGGAGCAGTTTTAGCTGGACTTTTGTTCCTATCTCCCTTCTCCTTTATTGATGTGTTCACTGCCCAATTTTGGTCAGTATTTGCCAGGCTTCCTTTGGAGTCTAAGGCTGGGAAGAGCCAGTCCTGGATGTCCTCAGCAGACGTGGGCAGGGAGCAGTTTTAGCCGGGCTTTTATCCCTGTGTCTCTTCTCCTTTATTGATGTTTTCACTGCCCAATTCTGGTCTCTTTTTGCCAGGCTTTCTCTGGAGTCTAAGGCTGGGAAAAGCCAGTCCTGGACAGCCAGCAAAGAATTTAACTGTGCCCTTAGTAGGGCTCAGAGCAATCCCTCTGTTGTGGTTCCTGGAGCCTGAACCCTGTGAATTGGTGGCATTGGTGGCACAGCTGAGCCCGGGCACCCTCCCCTTCTCCCTGCCCTCCCTCCTTCCCTCGTGCTTTAAGCCACAGGCAGGATTTGAGCAGACCTGCCCAAGCAAGCCCGGCTTAGTGCGTGTTTGGGATTTGCCTCTCCCAGGGTGGGTGTGAGGATGAGCTGCAGGCTGAGGGCTGGGGCCATTTCACAAGAAACCCTCTGGTTCCATCCCCACACTCCTGGGGTGCTCAGCCATCAGTGCCCCACATGTGGACATCGAAAGTGGTGACCACAAGGGGCTGTAGCATCTGACCCTTGGATCTGGGATTTTTTAGGGCCTCCCATGTGATGGTGGAGCTTTTTGACCCCTTCTCAGCCACTCCAGGGTAGATTCTTCACCAGCTTCACCCCACAGAGGAGGTTGTGGGGATCTGCAGCCTCAGGCTTTGCTCCCTGGAATGGGGGATGTGGGTCTGGACCCTGTGGGAGGCTTTGTGCTGCTGCCCTACGCCAGCTCTGAGGTGCGAATATAGCAAGTTATGGACAAATATGGACAAATATAGCAAGTTATGCACCGGACATACCCACAGGGCCGAGCTGGGAAATTCCAGTGATGTGCTGTGCTGGGCTGGGAGGCGTTAATGGCCAGGGCTGTAATCAGCACCTGCAATTAACCCCAGCTCCAGCTGGCCTCAAAGGCTCGGCCACAAAGTGCAGCATCCCACACGCCCTTCCAGCCCTCCGTGTCACTCCAGCTCCGTGGCAATGCTCACCAGGATGGGATAAATGCAGCGTGAAACACATGGGAGAGGATTTATTGAGGGAATTTCTGGGTAGAATGAAGGGGCTGCCCAGGGCAAATGGAGGATGGAGTGGGGGTCAGGGCTGTACATCAATCCAGAGGGGCTGGAGGTCAGGAGATGCCAGACTTGCTCATGGCTTGTGGTTATCCCTGGGAAAGGAGAACAGCATCGTTCTGGGATGGAGGAGCCCCCTGCTCCTCCCAGTCTTTACATTTCCAGCTCCCTGCAGTAACACCAAACCCCTGATGACATTAAACAAATTAATATGGGGTTTAAATAGCCTGCAGGGGGCCGGGCCAGGCGTGCGGGGCCAGCTGTCAATCCCGGATTAGCGAGTGCCCCGGCTAAACTTACTGCTGCTGTTAACGACCCTGACAACAACACCCTGCCTGCCCGGGGCTCTGCCAGGCTGCCCGGTGCCAGCCGAGCCAGGCTGAGGTCTGGCAGAGAGAACCATGGCCCTGCAGCAGCACCCAGAGGGGCCCTGATGGCTTTAGTGCTTCTCAGTGCACCAAAATTCTGTGTTTTACCCCAAAAGTGCCCGGTCTGGCTGTGGCACATGGGCACACCCAGGCATCTAATGGTTTGAAAGGTTCATTTTCATTCTGTATGGCCCAGTGGTTTCTGCCCAACTCCTTGTATTGTTTGACTGGAGAAAAATATTTCATTCCTTCCTTGTTCTTGTCTCCTGTTCAGGGAGGCAGGGGAGGTGATTGTTTCCCCTTTTCTCGAGCAGGTTTTTCATTTCCCTGTTTAAAGGGCAGCAATGTAAGCAAGTCATGAGCCTCACCTCCTGAGAAGGAGCCAAAAATCAGCACAGAGAAGCTGCTGCCATGAGGAGCCACAGTCCTTGCTGAGGAACTGATGGGGAGGGCAGCAGGCAGGAAAATCCCAATCGTGGGGGGCTGAGATGAGCACCTCAATCATAGGGGGCTGAAATGAGCATCTCAATCATGGGGACGCAGCACCTCAGTTGTGGGGGGCTGAGATGAGCACCCCAATTTGGAGAGCTGAGATGAGCACCTCAATCATGAGGGGCTGAGCACCCCAATGATGGAGGGCTGAAATGAGCACCCCAATCTCGGGGGGGCTGAGAGGAGCACCCCAGTCATGGAGGGGTTGAGATGAGCATTCCAATCATGGGGGGCTGAGATGAGCACCCAAATCTTGGGGGGCTGAGCACCTCAATCACAGGGAGCGGAGATGAGCATCTCAATCATGGAGGGGCTGAGATGAGCACCTCAGTCATGGGGGGCTGCAATGAGCACCCCAGTCTTAGAGAGATTGAGATGAGCACTCCAATCATGGGATACTGAGCACCTCAATCATGGGGGGCTGAGATGAGCACCCCACCCGGGCCAGGCTGCCCGTGCCCACCCGTGTCACCCCCTAAGCCGATGACGTGCTTGGGGCAGACCTGTGTGTTCCCAGCACTCAGGGCTGGGGCTGAACGAGCAGGGACCCACGGCAAGGACCCGGTCCCTGCCGCCGGGGGTCGGGGTGGGTGGCTGCCGCTGAGTGTCCCCTCCCAACCCTACAAGGACATTTCCCCCCAAATCAGCCACCTTAGAGAGCTCTGCGAGCGCCCCGGGGGTGGCACTGAGGGTTCCCTCCCCTCGCCCCAAGTTTGGGGGTCCGGGCAGCCCCGGCTCGGGGGCGGCTGTGCGGGGAGGGGGAGCTGCGGTCCCCCCGCCCATTCCCACGCCGATCCCCGGTCGGTTCTCTCCCCCCGCGCCGCTGCGGGGCCGAGGCGGGGCCGGACGCGGGGCGAGGGGCGGCGGGAGCGGGAGCGGGGCTGCGCCCGCCCGGCCCTGCCCGCAGCTCTGCCCGGCGAGCGGAGGCACCAGCAGCGCCCAGGAGACGCAGCCGCATCCAAAATGCTCCTAGGTGGGTGAAACGCAACTTTCCCGCAGCCTCATCTCTCCCTGACGCCCTCCATCTCTCTCCTCTCCATCGCTCCTTCATCCCCCGGTCGCTGCTCGGGGGTGCAGCCGCGGAGCTCGGGGGTCGGTGATTTTGAGGGGATGGGGACCGGGGTCTGGCCTCGCCGCTGTCCCGAGGCTGCTGCTCCCCGGTTTGAGCGCTCCCGTGTTCTGCCGGGCTCCTTCAGCTGGAGGAAAGGGCGCTTTTCGGCGTCCGAGCTGTTTTTCAGGACAGAAAAGCAGCGAATTGGTTTTTATTTTGCTGGTGGCTCTGCGCAGGTTGTGTGTGTGTGTGTGGGTCTCTTCTCCACTTTGCGATTTTGGCCACTAAGTTAACTCTAAACAGTGAAAGATTGAGGTGGGTTTTTTACTGCCGGGTAAAAAACCCGGGAATAAGCGGTACTCAAGGAGTCCGGGCTCAGAGTGAGGGGCTGGGAATGGGCTCGGCGTCAAACTCAACTCCTGATTCACCTGTGGGGTCCCCATCCTGTTCCTAGCACGGCTCGGCACCCCAAATTATCCCCATCAGATTTTCCCATTTCTAAGCAAACGCTGTCGTTCCCATTCCTTATTGCCGTTCTGCCTGAAAACCCCGTTAAGGAGCTGCTCGTGTTATTTGCATCAGCCGAGGCTGTACCCTACACCCACAAAATGGTCCCTCCCCGCCCAGCACACAGGCAGCCTGTTCCCTGGGCTCCCAGCCTGCTAATCCTAATTACTTACGGGCTTCAAGCTGAGTTTGACTCACTGCATCTTATTGATTTTTCCCAGGGCTGCAAAAAGAGGAGGGAAAAGGTTGTGTGCTGACGGGGCTGGATTTTGCCCTTGCTCTTTGTCTGGGTGTCAGCTCCAACTCGCGTTCCTGCTGCACCTGCGACACAGACGTTTGTTGGATGCTTTTTGTGCGATATGAGCCTGGGGGAGAGTGACCAGCAGTGTCCTTGTGAGGGTGGCCAGGGGCAGGTGGAGCTCCGTGGCCAGGCTTGGAGGAGCAGCAGTGAGCAGAATGTGATGCTGTTCTTGGTTCTGTGTGGGTTCAGGGCTGGTAATTTTAGTGGTTTTGTTATTATCAGTGTTAATTCTGCTGGGGAGGGAGAGTGGCCCCTGGCTGCTGGCAGGGATGGGGCTGGCACCTCCCTGTGGGCAGCAGTGCCACTTCTGTGTGTGTGTGTGCTGTGCACATCTGCAGGCTGCTGTGCACTCTCATTCCTCTGATAACATTTCCTTTTGGGTGCCCAAGGGCAACCAAAGCAGGAACATGGATGTTGTTAGCCTGGCACAGCAGTCAGGTGCCCATATTGGGGTGCCAGTCCCCCATGGATCAAGCTGGCCCCAGCTGAGTCCCGTGGATCAATTTAATTTTTCTAATAGTTTGAAACACAATCTTTTCTCTGAAATGTCTTTCCCTGTCTCTCTGGAACGTGTAACACTACTCGGGATATTTATCTGGAGTACTTGTCAGGCAAAGCAGGCTTGAAAGACAAACTAAAGTCCAACCTCAGAGCTTGCTTTTCACTCGGTGGCCTCAGATATGGAGGAAATATTAAATACCCACTAAAGCTTCAGTTTTGAATGGGCTCGCTGATGTTCCCCATGCTGCTCCAGGGGGAGGAATGTGGTGCTTTCATGGTGATTCCAGCCCTCTCAGGACCTCTGGGGGGACAGTGTGGGGAGCCTGGCCCCACTGAGCTGCTGGGTTTGGCTTTGGGGCTCCTTTGGCAGATGGTGCGACCGAGCTTTCCCCGTGCTTGTTTTGGGTGGATTTCCCTGTAAATGCAGCGGTTGTTTTATTACTGGGGCTTGCTCCAAGCAATGTCCTGGGGGACACATCTGTCCTTTGGTTGCAACACTGGGAGGGGGGCACAGGGGGCTCTGACCTCCTCTGACAGCCTCAGCCTCCCCTTCAGAGTATTTTTAGACCAAACTGTCATCTAATCTTGACCTCCAGGATGATGTGGGCTAAAAAATATCACTCTGTCTCCAGCATCAAGCCGAGGATGTAATTCACAAATCTCTTCAGTCCATTTTTAATTATGCCTCACCTTGCTGCAGCAATGAACTGCTAACGAGTGTTTTGGGTAAATGTGAACTTTTTTTTTGAAGTTTCTCAGTGCTGATGCTCCTGGCAGGTGCTGGCGGCACTGAAGCTTTGATGGTTTGTTTCAGCACCCACCTGATGTCCCTGAGCTTGTAATGACTGCAGGGGCTGGGGATTTAGCAGATTGCTTTTTTTTTTTTGTGCCTTTCCTGAGCGGGATGTTGGAAGGAGTGGGCTGGCTGCTCCCACTCTCCTCCTGAGTGATTATATTAGCATGGCCTGGGTAGGAGTGGCGGAAATTACAATGAAATACTAGAGGTGGGAAATAAAAATCTAATTAAAAAATAAGGACAGACGTGTGTCATCTCCCAAACTCTAAGCAGGACCATCCTGGCCATGGGGCAGCTGTGGTTGCAGGGGGTTGTGTGCTTCAGCTGGGGAGCTGTGCTCAGGGAATAATGCTGGGAGTAGAGGGGAGGAGAAGGGCTTTGGTCCTCTTGGGAGGGAAAATATTGAGGTGGATTGAGGTTTGAAAGCCCTTTGGGTGCCCCAGGACTTGCCCTCCTGAAGTCTGAGTTGTGCCCTTGGGGCAATTCCCTTTTTCACCCTACCCAAGCAAAGCTGGGACTGGATGAGGCTCAAGTGGTTTCACTGTTTAGGGGGGTTTGGGGACAGCTGTGGCACTGTCACACGCATTTTGGGTGTCACCACGGTGGTCTGTGTGCTCTTGAGGAGAGCTGTGGCACTGTCACACGCATTTTGGGGGTCACCACGGTGGTCTGTGTGCTCTTGAGGAGAGCTGTGGCACTGTCACACGCATTTTGGGTGTCACCACGGTGGTCTGTGTGCTCTTGGGGACAGCTGTGGCACTGTCACACGCATTTTGGGTGTCACCACAGTGGTCTGTGTGCTCTTGGGGAGAGCTGTGGCACTGTCACACACATTTTGGGTGTCACCACAGTGGTCTGTGTGCTCCTGGGGACAGCTGTGGCACTGTCACACTCATTTTGGGTGTCACCACGGTGGTCTGGGATGGCACTGCTGAGAGGGAACAGCCCAGCAGGGATGGCCACTGGCTCTGCCACTGACCTACCAGATACCCCTGGCAGTGTCACTTGCCCTCTCTGAATCTGGCTGTCTTCTCGTGGGTCTCCTTGGCTCTCTGGGGGCTCAGTGCCAGCCCAGCCCCAGCTGTGTGAGGGAGGCACCTGCCTTCAGGTGCTTCAATAATAGAAATCATTAATTTTCACTGCTAATGGAAGAAACGCTGCACTATGAAAAATGTGCGTTGGCTTGGAGGCAATTCAAAAGGCTGGTGGAGACGGGAGCCCCTAATTTGTTCCAAATTGGTTATTTCACTGGAATGGTGAGAAAGCATCAATCTGAGGAGCTTTTCTCCCTTTTCATTTCTGTCAGCCGTTCCTCAGCTGTAATGAATTGGACTTGGCTGCAATTTTTACAATTTAAACGGTGCCCAGAATAAAGGCTGAACTGATGGGGGGGCTCTGGTGCACTCCTGAGCTCTCCATCTCTCAGGGGACCCAGGGATGGGTGGGCAGTGGAGCCCAGATCAGGTTCAATGTTTGCCACCTCCCTTCTGCTGCCTCCACTCAGGATGAGCCCAAATCCCTCCTGAGCCCCTGTGGCGGAGCTGGTGGGGCCTTGGCTGGTTTGCCATGGCCTGGCAGCACTGCTGGCTGTGACACAGGGGACATTGAGCTGGCTGGGGTCTCTGCTAGGGGAGGCATCCCTAAATGCTGCCTTTTCAGATCATTACCCGGCAAATGGGGAGCATTGGGAATTAAAATCCAAAGGGAGCTGGGCTCAATGTTTGTGGACAAGGGAGGAAAAGATGCTTGATAGAGCAAGACTGAGATCCAGTTTTGCTCCTCAGCAGCTGTTTTTGATACCAGTGCTGTGGGGTGAAGTTCCCTGTAGCTCCTGGGGAGAAAGATGCAGCCAAGCTGCCTCCCAGGGACCAGGTGCATGGACTGGAGGAAGCCCAGGCAGCGAGATCACCCTGTCCCTGCTTCTGCTCCTTGACAAAAGGGCTTTGCCCTTCTCAGCTGCTGCTCAGAGGAGCCTCAGCCTGAGCTGGGGTCGCCGGCGGGGAGAGATGAGCATGTTCGCCCCCCCTCCCCTGCCCAGCTCAGTAATCCTGTTGTGGCCATGTCCAGAGTTTGCAGGAATGTCATCTGAGTTTATTTCAAGGCTTGTTCCCTGCCAGCTGCAGTCACGCAGCTGAAGGTTGTGACAAAGCTGTGCAGGGGAGCGAGGCACGAGGCTGCATCCTGCAAGCTGGCAGTGCCTGTGGGCTGTGTGGGGGCCACCATGTCACCAAACTGGGGGGCTTCTTCTCCAGTAGCACCCCATGGTTCCCTACTTACAGCCCACTGCCCATCCAAACCCCTCCACAAGGATCTGAGTGTGCTGGAGCCAGTCTTTGTGCCCACAGTGGTGCTGGAAGAGAAGGAACACCCCCCCCCCCGAGTACCCTGAGCTGTGCAGGAGAGTTGGGACAAAGCTGGGGTCCCCCCAGTGTGTGTCCCATCCCCTTCTCTGCATGGGAACACCTTCTCCTCCCCACGTCCCTTCCAGTGTCTGCACCTCCTGCAGGCCCTGTCCCTGCCAGATCCGCCCGTCCAGGCACCAGCCCGGGGGCTGCAGGAGTATTTTTAATTTGGCTGAGCTGACACGGTGCCGGGTGCTCTCTCCCACACGAGACAGCGGCTCCTCGCAGCCTCCCCCCTCCAGCACTCGCGGCAGGGACCGAACTGAGCTGTCACCACCTGCGGGTGGGTGCGAGGGATGCAGCTCCCGTGAGTCCTCCCTCCCCTGCATGCTCCCCGTTCATTTTGGGGGCTGGCACGGCTGGGATTTGGGTGCAGAGGGTGAGCAGGGTGCTGGGTCTTTCCTGGTGGAGCAGGGATGGGCTCTTTGGGGTCAGCAGCTCTGGGAACACCAGCACCTCTCCTGCGGGAACAGCGTGCGTCATTTCCCCGAGCCTGACTGGCTTAGAGCAGGGATGGAAACAAAATCTCATAAATATCTTTGGACTCGGGGATTTAAACATTTTTTTGGGGGTTTGGTCTCTTCTGTTCAGTTTCTTATAGATGGAATAAGAAACCCTCAGAGAGCCTGTCCATGGATGTGGGGCTGGAGTGCAGGAAAGGGTGCCTGGAGCATCCCAGTGGGAGCTGCCTGAGGTGTGGGATGCCAGTGGAAACTGGGACTTGGATGGAAACTGTGGCTCATGGCTGCTGCCACCCTCGAGCCGTGGGGATGATGGATGTGCTGGTGCTCTGGGCACCTGCCCACCCAGCTCGGGAAAAACAGCAACAATTGGCTCCAGCCAAGGCTGCTGCTGCTGCTGCTGTGTGCAGTTAAACAGGAGTATCTCCACTCCAGTTCCTTTCGGAAGGACGTCTGACATCCGGCAGCTTTGAGAGGGCAGAGGGTCAGGGACATCCTGCAAATGCTGCCCAAAATTTGTGTTCAGTTGAGGCTTCCAGCAGGAATGGGTTTGCAGGGGAGAAGGAGTCAGTGGTTTGAGCCTTGCCTCTTGCACAGGGCAGGCAGAACAAGGGTGTTCTCCTCTGGTCCCATGGATTTTACTGCAGGGGCTCCGTGGAGGGGTTGGGAAGTGGAGTTGGTTCCAACCATTTCTAATTTGGGGTCGCTGACCTTTGCTGTCCTGCTCTGGGTGCTGGGAATGGGACCAGGCGATGCTGCAGGCTCCTAAAAACTCATTAAAAAGGCTCAATCCTCTTTTCTCGTGGCATTAGCACAAGAACAAATCGGGTGTGTTTTCACCCCAGGAGCCGGCTCTGGTTTCACCACCTCCAGCTCTCATTAACCCTGGGCTGACACTTCGGCAAGAATGTCCCCAAAGCAGGAAGAGCCTCTTGCCCCAGGATATGTTGAGGAGCCTCAAGAGAGGAATTAACCGGGGGCCACCAGACCCCCCTGGTGCAGAGCCAGCTGGAGCCAGGTACAATCAGCTCCTAATCCAGGAAATTCCGGTGGGCCACGTCCCTCCTCATGGCCCAATTCCACACCAAGAGTCTGTGTGGGAGCATCCTTCAGCTCCCAGGCACAGGATATGTGCTGGGAAACCAGGAGTCAGGTTCCCATCAGGGGTCCCAAGAGACACTGGTGCCCCTTGGGATTTCTCAGGAGCTTTGTTTGGGGAAAGCAAATGTGGCACAAAATTCTCTTTCTGGAAGTAGTCAAGGCTCTAAATTTCACCCTTTGTTGCTAAAATAAAGCTTTTGGGATGTAGGGAACCCCTCTGCTCGTTAGAGAGCCCTGGGACAAGGGGCAGTGTTTCAGCCCCAGCCCTGCAGCTATGGACCAGGAGTGCAGCTAAGCAGGAACGCCTTGTGGCATTCCCTAAAGGGCTTGGACTTGAATCCTGCCGAACCTCCGTGTCCACGGCTGGGTGCTGCTCGGCCCACAACTTGCAGAACACCTCCAAACCCCACAAACACCCATCCTGGCTGGCTGCAAACCCTCCTGCAGCTCTCCCTGTGCCCAGCTCTCAGCTGAGAGACCCAGGCTAGGATCCCCCTGATGGGCACCACTCCTTGCACCTGGGGGTAAACGATCCCGGGCAGGTGAGCATGGGGCAGGCACAGGGCACAGCTCCATGGGCTCCCCGTCCCCAGGACCCACTGTCCCCACCACATCCAGTGTCCCCACCGCATCCAGTGTCCCCGTGGCCCGACCACCACATCCAGTGTCCTCACCATGTCCACTGTCCCTGTGGCCCGACCACCACGTCCAGTGTCCCCGTGGCCCAGCCGCCACCTCGTCCGCTGTCCCCATGGCCCAGCCACCACATGCGGTGTCCCCGTGGCTCGGACACCATGTCCAGTGTCCCTGTGGCCCGGCCACCACCACGTCCACTGTCCCCGTGGCCGCTGCAGCCACCACGTCCGCTGTCCCCACCACGTCCGCTGTCCCCGTGTCCCGGCCACGGCCGCGGGGCCTTGCCCATGCCGGTCACCGCTAGTGGCCACTGCCGCCGTGAGCAGCCGGGAGCAGCCGTGAGGCAGACGGTGCTGGCTGCAAGATGGCGGCTCCCGTGCTCCGCTGAGGCGGGCGGCCGCCGCAGGCTTTGTTCCCGCAGCCGCCGCGCTCGGGGCCGCGGGGGCTGCGGGGCCGCCTCACGAACGCCCCGCTGCTTTTTTTTGTTTTATTTTTGGATTTTGCGTTGCTTGGCTGGGTTTGGGTTTTTTCGGTTCGTTGTTTTGTTTTTGTGTGTGTGTTTCTTTTTTTTTTTAATTGTTTTTGCTATTTAAAATCTGGGAAGTTTGCAAGCCCCCCCAGCCCAAAGCTTATGGCAGCTTTTCCATGGTACGTATGGAGGGGCGGGTGAGCGGGGTGGGCACGCAGGGCTGGGCTGGGCGCCGGGGCTGCTCCGCTCACCCTCCCGGGATGATGCTCCGGGGACAAGGCTCAGCTTGTCCTCCCACAACCAAACCCTCATCCTGCCCAAACTTGCAGGCTGCTGGGGGAACCGGAGTGTGCCCCCCATGCCGATCTGCTGCCGAGCCCCCCGGGATGCTCAGTGCTGCTTTCACCCGTGGGCAGCAGCAGCAGCGAGGGGCGCTGGGCTGGTGCCAGAGCTGCGGGAATTGGGTGCTGTGGGAAGAGGTGCCACGGAGCTCTGCTCCATCCCAACCCCCGCCCCGGCCTCCTGCATCCCACACGCTAATTGCTGCTCTTTTTTCTTTTCTTTCCAAGGCAGCGGCTTCTGCTGGAACAAGTGCTGGGGAGGGGGGGGCTGTGGGGATGGCTTGGGAGGGAATGGGGTCAGTGACAGGGAAAGAGCACAGGAATGCTCCCCCTGGGGCCATGCAGGGATGGATGGGGTCGCTGTGGCAGGCTAACTTGCAGGTCACTCCAGGGCCACCTGCCAGCGTTGTGCAGGGCACTGGCTCTGTGGGGATGGCTGTTGTGGTCTTGCTCTAACTCCGGAATTGTGAAGGTTCCTTCTCCCTGCTCCTACAGCAGTGGCTCTAGTTTGGGGGCTAGTTCTTCAGAAAAACCCCAAGTTCCTCATCGGTGGACTGATGGTATTCCCCAGTTTTCTTGCTGCTCAGTGTCCACGTTCTTTCTTTTTCCCTCTGCATTTTGGTTCTCCCCCTTCCCCATGCAGCGCTGGGTTCTTCCGCCTCCTCTCACCAACACCTTTATCAAGGCTCAGACTGGATTTTCAGTCTGGTTCATGGAGAAATATGAGTTCAGACTGAGCGGGCCTGAAGTGCAGGGAGGAGGTCAAGCGAGTGCTTAAACCCTTCAGATCCTGGTTTGGTTACATCTTTAAGTGCTTTGCAGCCTCAAGCTCGGTAGATATTTGTGAGCTTGGCCTGGAGTGGAGTGTGTCACTCGCTGGAAGGGACACTGGGATGCCACTGAGCGTGCAGAGCATGGCTGTGCTGCCACGGGACCTGCCGCAGCTTTGGCAATTCCCTGGAGGAGGGACAAGGCAGGCAGGACTGAGAGCACACGTGTGCACACCAGCACGTGTGTCTGGGCTAGCTCCCAGTCACCCTTGTTCTGCTCCAGGCCCTGGCACTCACTGCCAGCTGCTCCTCTGGGGCTGAACACTCTTTTTTGGGTGTTTCAGCCCTGCTGAGCCTTCCTCACCTTCCCAGTGCCAGCACAGTGGGGAAGGCTGCTCCAAGGGGAAGCCTGTGGGTGTTCCTGTACTGGTGGGACCATTTGTGTGTGTGCCAGTCCCACCAGTGACACTGAGAGCTTCTGCTGGTGCTGATGAGGAGCTTGATGGGATCCCCAGTGTGGTGCTGGGGCTGCTGTCACCGCTGCTGTCACCGTGCCACTGTCGCTTGTGCCACCACAGCCGAGCCCCAGCTGGGGTTTGCAGGGCCCTAATCCCATTTCCCTTGTGTCTCTTTCATCTCCAGTCGGACCAGGAGAGTGGTAATAGACCTTCTTACTAAATTAAATGCGCACACTGCTCCTGGAGGCACGGTGCGCTTCAACCCTAGCTGATTTCCCAGCCACAGCAGCATGGTGCCTCCGGGGAAAAAGCCAGCTGGGGAAACTTCCAATTCCAACAAAAAGTGCAAACGCTATTTTAATGAGCACTGGAAGGAGGAGTTCACCTGGCTGGAGTTTGACTATGAGAGGAAGCTCATGTTTTGCGCGGAGTGCCGGCAGGCCCTGGTGAAGAACAAGCACGGGAAAGCGGAGAACGCTTTCACCGTGGGCACCGACAACTTCCAGCGGCACGCGCTGCTGCGCCACGTCACCTCGGGTGCCCACCGCCAGGCGCTGGCTGTCAACCGCCAGCAGCTGGCCTTCGACACCCCTCGTGCCGGCCACCCCGAGCTGCGCTCGCTCATCAAGGTGGAGGTGAACCCGGCCAAGGTGGCCGTCCTCACCACGGTCTACTGGATGGCCAAGGAGGAGATGCCCGATGAGAAGTGCTCCTCCCTGCTGAGCTTGCAGAAGTTCAACCTGTGCCAGGCGCTGCTGGCGTCGGAGCACAGCGAGTTCTACCACCCTGGCAGCGTCAGGGAGATGCAGGTGTGTAAGGGGGGTTTAGGGGTTGGCAGCTGGGTGGTGGCTGCACTGGCAGGACAGGGACAGTTCCCATCCCCACCGAGCTCCCTGAGCTTTGCAGGATGAATGCTAATTGTCTCAGGAGTTCAATTAGCACAAGAGCACTGTGGGTTTTGCCTTTTTTTGCCCTAAACTGAGTGATCAGGAAGATCAAGTAGCCGGAGAGTTTAAGAGGGATTTCTGAATTTTACCAACGCTTCATGCCTGCTAAAATCAAATTAAATTTTTAGTGACGCTTGGCTGTTTGCCAGGCTTTTCAGCTCTCTGCAGAGCCGTATTTTGCTACTGATAGACTAAACCCACTAATTAGGTTTCCCAGCCTGTGGTGATCCTTGCAGCACTCACACACACAGAGGAAGTTTTCCCTCCAAACTGGGGAGTTTGCCTGAAATGGGGGAAGTGTGAGTAAATGAGTAAAGATGGAAAAAACGTTGCCATTTTGCTGCTGCTCCTGCTGGGCCAGTGAAGTGGAACTGCTGGAGTTGCATGGGGCAGGTGAGTTCCTGGTGTCACTGCCAGCATAGATGTGGGCTTGGGAATGGGATGCTGGGGGTTTGAGGGGTCAGTGATGCTGGTGATGCTGTGTCCTCCTACATCTGTGGGGTTCTGACCCCAAGCTCAGGACAGGAACCCCCAAGCTCTCAGCAGCTTCCCATGGTGCTTGAGCTGCCAAAAGAGGAGCAGGAGGAGAAAGCTTGTTAGGGAAAAAGAAAGTGATTTCCAGCCTCTGTGTGCAAGGGCTTTTCCCTGGCTCGGGGCTCTTGTGCTGCAGGAGCCTGTGGGTGGGAGCCCACCCGCTCACTCTGTGCCAAGTGCTGCTCGTCTCCCACTGCCTCTGAATCTCATTTGTGTTTCTCTCTCCCTCCCTGCACCCCTCCTTCCACTGGCCCAGGCAGCCATTGCCAAAGTCCTCCACAACGAGGACAGGCACAGGATCAAAGCCTCGCCGTTCATTGGGCTGGTGGTGGACGAGACAGTGGACGTCCTGGAGCACCGCAGCCTCGCCGTGTTCACCACCACTGTCTCCCCCTGCAACGGGCAGACCTCCACCACCTTCCTGGGCAGCTTCGAGCTGCCTGCAGGGGAGGCCTCCACGGTGGCAGGCAAGGTGGGCGAGGTGATGCGCTCCTTTGGCATCCCCAGCATGAAGCTCACCTGGCTCAGCGCTGACAGTGCCTCGCTGGTGGCCGAGCGGCTCAGCGGGGTGGGGACGGCGCTGAGCTCGCTCTGCCCGCTCCTCACTGAGGTGCACTGCCTGTCCCACGGCACCTCCCTGCTGCTGGCCGAGAGCATCAGCACCATCGAGTACCTCCAGAAGTATGAGACCACTGTGGATGCTGTGTATAGGCTCTACTCCAGCTTCCAGGGGAAAGGGGAGAGCCTGCAGGAGCTGCGGAGGGTCCTGGACCTTTGTGAGATAGACCTTGGGAGCCCCAAAGCCATCCACTGGACCTCTATCTTCCCAGCTGTAGAAGCCATTGACTCCTCGTGGCCCACGCTGGTGCTGCTGCTGGAGAGCCAGGCAGAGTGCTCACCTGTGGCCCGTGGCCTCTGTGAAGAGCTCAAGAAGTTCCAGTTTGTGGCCTTCACCAAGATCCTCCTGGACGTCCTCCCCATCTTCCAGAAGCTCAGTCGTTTCTTCCAGATCGAGGATTTTGACCTCTCCATCTTGAAGCCCATAGTCTCAGCCACGGCCACCACGCTGCAGGCCCAGCAGAGCACCAGTGGCCAGAACCTCCAGGAGTTCCTCAGAGAGATGAACAAGCACCCACAGGACGGCCG